>NW_026975027.1:0-269999 GCF_030014295.1 Loxodonta africana
CTAGTAAAAGAGACCAGGCTAAATGGTCTGACTGAACACTGGAAGGACTCCAGAGGTCACGGCCCTTGGACTCTCTGTTAGCCCAAAACTAAAACCATTCTGAAGCCACTTCTGCAGACAAAGATTAGACTGGTCTATAAGACATAAAATGAAACTGGTGAGGATTGTGCTTCTTAGCTCAAGTAGACACATTGTGGCTGTGTGGGTAAAGCTCTCTGGAGGCGAGATGAGAAGGCAGAGGGGGACAGGAACTGGATGAATGGACACAGGAAATACACAGGGGAGAAAGAAGGAGAGTGCTGTCACATTGTAGGGAGAGCAACTAGGATCACCTTAACCATGTCTGTATAAGTTTTTGTATGAGAAACTTACTCGAATTGTAAACTTTCACTTAAAGCACAATAAAAAGAATACTTAATATTAAAAAAAAGAATTGTTATCCATACACATTTTCTAAATATTTACTTCTGAAAAGCTTCATATACCATAACTTCCCCATTACCCTCACTCTGTTTATGATTTTTAAAATAAGCTTAAAAATTTCAATTTAGAACAATTTTATATCTTGCTATTATGATTTCACTTAAAGTAAATTTATTGCCAATCATAGCTTTTATAACAAAATATTAATTCTTTTTCCCTTGCAAATAATTCATTTGATTGGACTATGTATATATATATATACATTTTTTCTCAATGAGTCCATGTTTAAATTTCTTGTTTATAATTTCTTTTCTTATCCACTCCAAGCCTGGAAATACAATTTGCAGAATGTAGTAGCAAGTTTTGATATAAGACCGTGGATTCACTTTGGAAACCCTGGAAACATAGCGGTTAAGAGCTACAGCTGCAAACCAAAAGGTTAGCAGTTCAAATCCACCAGGTACTCCTTGGAAACCCTATGGCGCAGTTCTACTCTGTCGTATAGGGTTGGTCGGAGTCAGAACCCACTCGATGGCAACGGGTTTTAGGGAACTTACTTTATGCAACATAAAAAAAGAAAATATAGCCATCAATTTACATATTATTTAGGTCAACAGTTAGGTTATCAAACACTTATCATTTATTAGTCACCGTGCAGGTCATGGTGCCATGAATAGTGATGTTTATGGTCTCCAGATACCAAAAGAAAAATGAGTAGTGATGGTGAACATTTAGAAATTTATTTCATCTAATAAAAAGGAAATACTTTTTTTCTGATTTTTGATGCTCTACCCACTTTTTTTTTTTTTACCCACTATCATCTGATGCCTACAGCCACGTTTTCTTAGCATTAGAAATATTTGTTTGTTTTTCTGTGAAAGTAATTTACAAGTGAGAACAACTTTCGTGAGGGAAGGGGTCATGTGCATCCTCTGAGGGAGGCTGAGGAATATACTCAGCATTGCATAATCCAGTATATTGGCTGATGCCTTATTGTTTTCCTTGGCAATTTTATTGCATACTCCCAGAAATAAAACAAATTAAGAGAACAGTTTATTGTGATACACTCAGTGATTATTTTTGAAAGCTGGAAGGATATATTTATTTTTACCTTTCAAATATTTTTGATATGAAAATAAAATGCAGAAATCTTAATGAAAAGTATAATTTCTGAGATTATTCTATAAAATATGAAAAGAACAAAAGAATTTATTTTGTATTCCCCTATGTAATTTCCATCTATCCTATATCAGTATTTTTGAAGATTGGGTTACTTCAGAGTCTATGTCTTATTTTGTTAGAAAAAAATTTTAAAAACTACCAAATTATTTTAACATTGGTCTTTACCACTTATACACAAATCTAATTCCCCTTCAACACTGAAATTTTACCCTCTGTGTACTTAGCTACATTCCCAAATTTCTCACTGGAATGACAAGATTTTGTTAATTTTAGATGAGTGGAATCACAAACATGAATTTTTGTCTAGAATGTGGGCAATTAGTTATAATATTCTAGTTTATGCTGTGGTATAACACCAGTGATTAAAAAAAACTCTATCATAAAACCACAATAGTGGATTTCTGGATCACGCTGCATGTTATCTTGGGATTTGTCCTCCCTCAGGGACACAGGCTGATGGTGCTTCCCTCATTGTGAAGCAACAGCAATTTATGGAAGGTGTAAAACCCAAAACCCAGTGCCGTCGAGTCGATTCCGACTCATAGCGACCCTATAGGACAGAGTAGAACTGCCCCATAGTTTCCGAGACGTAAAGAACATGGAATTTCACTCGCTGGCTCTTAATTCTTGCCATGGGTTATGCATGCCACTTGCACTAATGTTTCACAGTCCACACCTAACTTCAGAGAAAAGGGAAGTGCAATCTAAACTTGAGCCAGGAAGGATGAAGATCAGATGATTAACCAACATTCCTAATCAAGTAGTTCACCCATCTGGGTCCCAGCTCCTCTCCAAAGGAGACAACCAAATGTCCCGTTCAGTCATGGAATAAGCTCAAAGCCCAGGATCTCTTGGTGATAAGCAGTCACCAATAAGGTCCATCTTTTATCTGATGACCTGTGAATTATCTAAATTTCCCAGTTATCCAAATATCCAGCATGTCTTGGTTGGACAGGGACAGGATAACGGAAATAAACACTGGTATTAGGAAAGAAAGAATGAGATATCCACAAGAATCGTGGGTCCCCAGAAATTCTGAAATTCCATTAGGCAGACATTTAAAGGCCGACTATATTTCTGATGAGGAATAGTCACTGATAAGGCCACTTTTCTGCCTCCTTGGAGTAGTTTTCACATTCATTTTTTTGATAGCATAGCCTCTGGATCTTCTCTCTGAGATATGCTTTTTAAAAGATTCATATTGCCTTATCTGCCATGATGCAAAACCCCAAAAAACCCACTGCTGTTGAGTCGATTCTGCCTCATAGCGACCCTATAGGACAGAGTACAACTGCCCCATAGAGTTTCCAAGGAGCGCCTGGTGGACTCGAACTGCCAACATTTTGGTTAACAGCCATAGCACTTAACCACTACGCCACCAGGGTTTCCTATCTGCCATGATAATTGTGGAATATACTCTTATGGTTGCTAAAGAGTTTTTTCAACTAACTTTCTGCCCATGGTGTTTGGAGTCTGTGATAAAGAGACTATCATTTGACAAGTATTTACTGCCTTCTGCTGATCACATGAGGAGCACACTTCTTCACTCCATCACGCGTTAACCTAGTGATTTGATAAAGTTTGCTCAATAGCATGTGGCTGAAAGTGTCTGTATACCACTTCCAAGCCTAGAGTTTCAGCGATATTATATTTTCGTATTTCTCTATTGTTTCTTCCATCATCATGAGAAGAAAATGTCTCCAGTAGGTTGTCTCTTTCAAAAACTTTTTTCTAAGCCTAATTTCCTCATCTAAAAATCAGTTATCAGGAGAGAGATCACTAGCTATTTCAAAAGAGAGAACAGAATTCAGATAAGTACTTCAATAGGAGATGAAGGAATCAAGGAACCAAACAAGGGAAGCTGAATCAACTTAGAGACTCCCATCAGTATGTTGCTTCCAACACCCAGAAAACTGTCAAACAGCAGGACAAGGTGGCTTCCAGGACCCCATGGGTGGGGCCCTCATGCAGAACCCAGAACCAAGGTGAGGACCAGCAGACAATATTTGAAACCATGAAGAGAGTGGCTATTTATTCAAAGTGAAATCATGGCGAGCCACGGTTACTTCCAGGAACTATAGTTGAAGTGGGGAAAGAGACAAGGAGAAATTTGCTGACTTCTGTCCTATAGCCTTTCTAATCTTCTGACAGTCTTACATTGTGATTTCCTACAAGAAATATGCTGGCAAAGGATCTTGGGAAATGTAGTTCTCCTTGGTATAGAGTCAAATAAAGTCAGTGAAAGTATCTGAAAACCAAGGCGCATTACAAAACATGCTGGCTAATATGAAAACATAAAAACCAATCATGTTGAGTCAATTACAACTCATAGCAACCCTATAGGGTGAAGCAGAACTGCCTTGTAGGATTTTCAAGGAGCAGCTGGTGGATTTGAACTGCCAACCTTTTGATAAGTGTCAGCTTTTAACCACTGCACCACCAGGACTCCAAGCTAATAATCCAAAAAATAGAGCCTGTCTTATATGGTGTGTGTGAGCATCTTCATATCTAGAGTTTTTTTCTTAAAATCTGCTTTGTTTAATATTTTATAGCTAAACCATATTTCCTTTTAATTAATATTTGTCTTACGTATCTTTTTGACCTTTTAAATTTCATATATTCTTTGTCTTTATATTTAAATATGCCTCCTTAAAATTTCACTCAAGTAAAATTTTGCTGAAGATAATTCAAAAATGGCTGCAGCAGTACATCAACAGGAAACTGCCAGAAATTCAAGCCGATTCAGAAAAGGATGTGGAAACTAATGGGCCACAACTACCACAGCCTCCACCAGACTGAGTCCAGCATAACTAGATGGTGCCCAGCTACCACCAACGACTGCTCTGACAAGGATCACAATAGAGGGTCCAGGACAGAACTGGAGAAAAATGCAGAACAAAACTATAACTTACAAAAAAAGACCATACTTACTGGTCTGACAGAGACTGGAGAAACCTCGAGAGTATGGCCCCTAAGTGTCCTTTTAAATCAGTACTGAAGTCACTCCGAAGGTTCACCCTTCAGCCAAAATTTAGACAGACCCGTAAAACAAATCAAGACTAAATGGGCACACCAACCCAGGGGCAAGGATGAGAAGGCTGGAGGGAACAGGAAAGCTGATAATGGGGAACCCAAGGTTAACAAGGGTAGAATGTTGACATGGTCTAGGGTTGGCAACCAATGTCACAAAACAGTATGTGTATTTATTGCCTAATGAGATATTAATTTGCTCTGTAAACCTTCATCTAAAACATAATTAAAAAAAAAAAGAGAAAAATCAAAATATCTACCTGATAACATTTGGGAATTACTGTTATTTCCATCATTGCTATCACATAATAACAATTATAACATGTGCATTGTTAATTATAATTACAACATTTATTGTGCACTGTCAGGAACAGTACCAAGTACTTTTCATACATTGCTCATTCCATGCCCGTATTAACCCCATGAAGTAGGTGCTATTATCACATCCAGAGTCCTGTGGATAGTAATGGGTAGGAATGTAAACCTAGGTTGAAATTCTTAACCACTGTTACATTAACTTCAGTTCTACTTCTGGCCACGGTGGTTCTGTTTTTATATATTAATTGATTAAATGTATTGAAGAAGACTGAGACTATAAACCTAGAGAGATAAATTTGAATATGTAAGTATATAGCCAGTGGAAGGATTTCAAAGAATAATGGAATCAGGGTATTATAATGAAGAAAGATCTGGATCATTGGGATGGCAGACCAAAGAGTAAGAAACACTAACTCTTCAGATGAACTATGTGAGCACTACCCAACTGGCACAATGGTAAGTTCCATCACTTGCCTTGTCAAAGAAGATATGACATACTGAAGCCATATACAGCTGTATTTCTGTATGACTTGATTCTGATCCATTGGGCAGACAACCATGTATAATGACTCTGATCTACAAGAAATATGTGCTCTGTGTGCTAGGCTTTGGGTACACAGATATATGTTCCCTTTCTTTTCTTTTCTTTTTTAAAAATAAGTTGTGGTTAAATAAATATTAAAATAGAAAAATCCTGATTTGAAAGAAAAAAAATAAAGAAAATGACACGGAAGGAGGGATATAATTGCTGATGTCCAGTGGATCTTGGCTAAAAGCTGAGAATACCAGAAAGATGTTTATTGTTGTTGTTATTAGGTGCAGTGGAGTCGCTTCCGACTCATAGCGATCCTATGTACCACAGAAAGAAACACTGTACGGTCCCGTGCCATACTTACAATCGTTGTTATGCTTGAGCCCGTTGTTGCAGACACTGTGTCAATCCATCTCATTGAGGGTCTTCCTCTTTTAAGCTGACCGTGTACTTTACCAGGCATGATGTCCTTCTCCAGGGACTGATCTCTTCTGACAACACGGCCAAAGTATGTTAGATGCAGTATCACCATCCTGGCTTCTAAGGAGCATTCTGGCTGTACTACTTCCAAGACAGATTTGTTTGTTCTTTTGGTATATTAAATATTCTTTGCCAACACCACAATTCAAAAGCATCTATTCTTCTTCAGTCTTCCTTATTCACTGTCCATCTTTCACATGCATATGAGGCAATTGAAAATACCACTAATGCTTGGAACCTGAAATATACGACGTATGAATCTAGGAATTTTGGAAATCTTCAAAAACGAAATGGAACACATAAGCATCGATATCCTAGGCATTAGTGAGCTGAAATGGACTGGTATTGGCCATTTTGAATCGGACAACACATAGCCTACTACGCCAGAAATGACAACTTGAAGAGGAATGGTGTTACATTTATGGTCAAAAAGAACAGTTCGAGGTCTATCCTGAAGTACAGTGCTGTCAGTGATAGGATAATATCCATAGGCCTATAAGGAAGACCAGTTAATATGACTATCATTCAAATTTACGCAGCAACCACTAAGAACAAAGTTGAAGAAATTGAAGATTTTTTTCAGCTTCTGTAGTCTGAAATTGATTGAACGTGCAATCAGGATGCATTGGTAATTACTGGTGATTGGAATGTGAAAGTTGGAAACAAAGAAGAACAATTGGTAGTCGGAAAATATGGCCTTGGTGATAGAAACAATGCCGGAGATTGAATGATAGAGTTTTGCGAGACCAATGACTTCTTCATTGCAAATACCTTTTTTTCACCAACATAAACGGCAACTATGCACATGGCCCTCGCCAGATGGAATACACAGAAGTCAAAACGACTACATCTGTGGAAAGAGACAAAGGAAAAGCTCAATATCATCAGTCAGAACAAGGCCAGGGGCTGACTGTGGAACAGAAAGATCTTTCTGTGTTAATTATTGACTATTCAAAGGCATTTGACTGAGTAGATCATAACAAATTTTGGATAACATTGCAAAGAGTGGGAATTCCAGGACACTTAATTTTGCTCATGCGGATTCTCTACATAGACCAAGAGGCAGTAACTGGAACACAACAATGGGACACTGCTTAGTTTGAAGTCAGAAAAGATGTGCATCAGGATTGTATCCTTTCACCATACTTATTCAATTTGTATGCTGAGCAAATGATCTGAGATGGACTATATGAAGAAGGCAGCATCAGGATTAGAGAAAAACTCATTAACAACCTGCAATATGCAGAACACACAGCCTTGCCTGTTGAAAGTAGAGAGGACTTGAAGCACTTGCTGATGAAGATCAAAGACGTCAGCCTTCAGTATGAATTACATCTCAAAATAAAGAAAACAAAAATCCTCAAAACTGGACCAGTAACCAACATCGTGATAAATGGAGAAAATACTGACGTTGTCAAGGATTTAATTTTACTTTGATCTACAATTAACTCCAGTGGAAGCAGCGGTCAAAAAATCAAAGGATGTATTGCATTTGGCAAATTGGCTACAAAAGCCCTCTTTAAAGTGTTAAAAAGCAAAAATGTCGCTTTGAGGACTAAGGTGCACCTGACCCAAGCCATTGTATTTTCAGTTGCCTTTTGCCACTTCTGCATGTGAAAGATGGACAACGAGTAAGGAAGACCAAAGAAGAATCGATGCCTTAGAATCACGGTGTTGGTGGAAAATATTGAATATAAAATGGACTGTCAAAAGAATGGTCAAATTTGTCTTGGAAGAAGTACAGCAAGAATGCTCCTTAGAAGCGAGGATGGCGAGATTTCGTCCCATGTAATTTGGACATATTATAAGGAGGAACCAGTCCCTGGAGAAGGACATCATGCTTGGTGAAGTAGAGGGTCAGCAAAAATGAGGGATTAACACAGTGGCCGCAATAATGGGCTCAAACATAGAAATGATAGTTAGGTTGGGGCAAAATGGGGCAGTGTTTCATTATGATGCACATAGGGTTGCTCTGAGTAGGAACCCACATGAAGGAACCTAACAACAACAATTAAAATACGAAAAGGTTTTCTCCAGTCTAGATTCTTTGCTCGGAATATTTAGACTATTTACATTTGCTGAAAAACTTATGTTTTTCAGCTTATTAGTTTTTTTATTTTAAATTAAAAAAAACTTTATATTATTCAATGTAGTGATTTTTAGTTACTTATCTTCTCTGTGTCCCCCCTTCATCTCATTCCTGTCTTCTTTGGATTGATTATTTTTTTGCCTTTCACGATTTCTTTGTGTCATTTAAGACAATATGCACTTTACTTCTTTATGTTTAGTGATAATCTAGGACAATGTACCATACACTTAATTAATCAAAAACTAATTTTATTACAACTTCATCTACTCAAACAATAAAAGGTATTATATATTTTAACTCATATCTTCACAGCTATTGCTGTCTAACAAAACACCACAAAACTTGGCAGTTTAAAACAATGTTATTATCTCCCCAGGATTCTGGGTTGAGTGGGTTGGTTCTCTGCTAGAATGTCCATTTTGAAGTTGCAATCAGATACTGGCTGGAGTCATCTGAAAACCTATTGGGCTGGATGTCCAAGAATACTTCTTCACTCCCATGTCTAGTGCCGCAATGCTGCTCCATGAGACCTCTCTCTCCAGCAGACAATTACGGGCTTTTTATGTGACCTACAAGTTCTTGACCGAGTTCTCAGCCACTCTACTTGGTGCCATTCACTGAGAAAGAATTTTCTGCAGATTTCCTGGACCTACTTGAGGAGCTGGGAGGTTAATTTCTAGCTAACTCAGACAGAATTGTGTTGTCCCTTACATTCCCTGGTTTATTCAGAGTTCTTCTGAATCCTCACCTTTAGGGGCCTTGTAGTTTATCTCCTGTTGTCCATGAAACACAGAGCCATGAAAGTTGATACAGCATTGTTTTTTTATTTCCTTTGACTAATATTCTGGTAAAGAAGCTACTTCCTTCTGCCTTATTTTTCTAATTACTGTTTTTATTTGTGTATGTGTGTGTCTGTGGTATATATATGCAGTTCTTTAATGCATGAAAGAAAAACTTAGATCCACATGCCTATAATCTGTTTCCAAGTCTGTCTATCTATCTATTCAACTAGCTCTGTGTGTTGGTTATGATACCTCATCTGCCATGTTTCCAGGCACTGAAGTCTCTGTCATGTTATTTTCACATTACTAACTTAAATTAATCTTGATAATACATATATTTTTAATTTTAGGAATGCTGTTTTTATAGACAGAATAGCTGTATATCAGAGAAGCTAACTTACCCAAGGTACATGTTCTTAGTTGACTGATCCCAGACGGCAACCCCTGGCCCTCTCACAGAAAAATCTAAGTGGTTTTCCTCAACCACATTGTTTTTGATTTTTCACTTCTAGAACATCTTAAAACTTTAATCAAAGCCGAAGTGGTAAGACTTCTCTGTAATATAAAATAATTCTAAACAGATAAAAATATTATTTTCAGAACAGTGGTTCCAGATTATATGAAGTAGGGAAAGAGAATTATAACCCCTTTTATTCAAATGTAGTTCATATCTTTATTATGGGTTTTAGATAACACATATATTCACCTGAGCACTATTCCAGTGTGTGTATATGTGTGTATGTGTGTGTGTGTGTGTGTGTGTATCCACAAAGCACAGCAGTTTAAAACAACAATTATTTATTTTGCAAATGAATTTGCAATTTCAGCAGGTTTCATCAGGGACAGCTCACCTCTACTCCACGCTTCATCAGTGGAAGTGGCTCAACTGGAAGGCGAAAGATACACTTGCATGATGTGCCACCAAGGACTGAAAAAAATGGCTTTGAATTTGGCTGGGCTCTCAGCTGGGGATGTGCACTAGAAGTCTTGGTTTCTCTCTTTGTCACAGCATGGGGATTATATAATTGCACCAACACAATTACTCTTAAGACATTTCTTAAAATAGGGAATGGGGTAGCATACAGTCACTTGCAATTCTAAAATTCTGGTGGAAATTGTTGCCAGCTCCTTAATTAAGATTCAGTGTGATTCTCTGGGAATTATTCTACATGATTTTTGCCTCTGCTTTCTGAGTCACCCTTGCTCTACCATGAGAAAACTGAGTAGTCACCTCAATCAGCTTACTCCTTAGACCAAACTAGTGATATTTCTGTCAGAAAAACATGCTTGCAAACATTGTGAGTTTTTCATGAATCTTACTGGAATTTACTCCATTAGACAAAACCCACAACTACCAACCTTGGGCTTCCTGTGACTCTGCTGCACTACAGTGCCCTGAAACATTTTAGTAGTCCTATATATTTTTAACTAAAGAGAATCTACAAGACTCTCAAGATTTATAGAAGGTCTTTTGTCTCTTTGGATGTTTATTTAAGGTTTTTTTTTTTTTTTTTGTACAGTGTCTTAAATCGTCCTGAAGCCTTAATAAATGATTTTAGAGTCACAACTTGTGTTGGATCTTTGGCCTGAGGCCCTTTCTTAATTTGAGACTTCTTTGCTGAGAGAAAGTTTTATTTTTGAATCCACTGTGTACTGACTCCTTTGTACACAATATATTTTTTTCTTCAGCTCATCTCTCTACTCTTATGTTTTAACATAGGTCATGAAAAGCCAATTAGCATTTTTATATTCTGTCTGGAAGTTTCTTTAACAAATCTTCCCTCAGCAACATTTTGCAAATATTTCTTGATGTCTTCTTACGTATTTTATGTTTGATGGTCACATTGGGTCCTTATTTCATTTGAATTTATTTTATCTTCATTATGTGATTTAGGATCTACATTTAGTTTTCAAAAGGTATTATCCCCATCAAAATTAATGATTTCCATTATTTATCAAAAAATACAAATTATACAATTATCATATGCTATTTAGAAACTCAGTCACTCATACTTATTGCCAGAGCCCTAATTTCAGAGCAAAAACACCACTGCAAATTATAACAGGAGGACAAATATAATTTTTAATTAGTTTACCATATATAAAAACAATCATATAGGAACAATGGAGCCAGATTGGCAAAGTAAGAGCAAAATAACTTGATAACACAAAAAGAAGAATTTAAATGGGATGAACAAAATAGCAAAACAATATTTTAGAAATGTAACCTGTATCCAGTTTGGTTGCTGCCCTTTTGGCAAATTATGCTCAGCATTGATATCACATAAAATGTCTCTCCAGCCACCTCCTCAAGGCACCCTTGACTTCTTTATTTCTCACACTGTATATAAGGGGGTTCAAGACAGGTGTGAAGATGGTATAAAACACTGAGACCACCTTATCATGGTCCTCTGAATCGTTAGAATTTGGACCTCATGTAGATGAACATGATGGTGCCATAGAAGAGTCCCACAACCACCAGGTGAGAGGAGCAGGTCTTAAAGGCTTTTTTCCCAGCTCCAGCTGACCGCATGCAGAGCACTGCAGCCAGGATAAGGCTGTATGAGGCCAAAATGAGAGACAAAGGGATCAAGAGCATCAGAATGCAGCAGACATACATGAAAAACTCAAAAATCGTGGTGTCAGCACAGACAAGGCGTACCAGTGATGGTGCTTCACAGAAAAAGTGATTGATTTCCCGTGAGTGACAGTAAGGGAAGCTCAAAGTGGCACCAGCCTGCATCAGCCCATCGATCCCTCCCAGGAGCCAGGAACCTGACGTCACGAGTAAACAGAGCTTCTGACTCATGAGAATGGGGTAGCACAGTGGGTGACATATGGCCACATAGCGGTCATAGGACATGGCCGTTAAGAGGAAGCATTCACTCCCTCCCAGAGTGAGAAGCAGGAAGATCTGGACTCCACAGCCAGTGGGAGAGATAGACCTAGTGTCCATCAGGTAGTTGGCTGCCATTTTGGGAACGATGGTGGAGACCAGCATCATCTCCATGAAAGAAAGCTGGCTAAGCAGGAAGTACATGGGCATGTGGAGTTGAGGGTCCACATGAATGAGAATGATCATAAGGGTGTTGCCCATCAGTGAGGTGATGAAGATCATAAGCACCATGGCAAACAGGAATAGGTGGATCTGTGTGTGGTTAAAGGCCCTAGAAGAATGAAGTTTATTCCTGTGGTGCCGTTTGCATTGACCATGGCTCTACTGGTGCCTGAAAGATGTAAAATGACGCAGAAATAAGATTTGTTTAAAAGGAAAAAAAAAAAAATTTTTTTTTTTTTTTTTTCAAAGGAAGCTTGTACATATCTTTATGAAAACTTGATCAAATGACTTGGGAAATCTCAGACTTGGAGGGCTAATTGCTACTTTAATCTTTCACTTACAAACAAGATTTTTGCCATAGCATAGTACTATCCATCTCTGCTGTTACTATACATTATTTTTTATTCACACAAAATTAGATAACATACATGTACAGTAGTACAACTTACACCTCTATTGTTTTTTAATAATTTGTCAGTGTGCCACACGTAATTTACTCATGGTGTTAAGAAATATTACTTATGCAATCCGAGTTCTTTACACTTTGGGTATTTCTATATTGAAGGAAATTCAGATTTATGCACTTTAGTAGGTATTGAGGTGATATGCCTATAGTTATTACTTTTGCATGTGTTTTAGATATTTGCTTAATGGATTCTCACATGATTTTCTTCAATATCAAGACAAATAAATTACAACTGATAAAACTAAGTTTGATGGGGAAAAAACAAAAGCAAAAATTCTCTATTCCACACTTACATGCAGCCTGTGCTCTAAACACACTAGGCTTTCAGCCACCACAGATACTACTGTACCCATCGCCATATCATTTATATTATCATGACTTGCTTTCCTGATCATGGTGCCTACATCTCATTAAGTTTAGAACCCCCTCAACATTTAAACTTTTATGTATTATGTTCTCAAACAATGCTGCTGATTTTAATTTAATACATAATATATCCATTCTAAGGGAGCCCTGGTGGCACAGTGGTTAAGCTTTCGGCAGCTAACCAAAAGGTTGGCAGTTCAAACTCACCACCACTCCTTGGAAACTCAATGAGGCAGGTCTACTCTGTCCTATAGGGTCAGAATTGACTTGACAGCACAGGTGTTTGGGTTTTATCCATTCAAAAAAGTTAATAATTTCATAAATGAACATAATTTGTATTGCATGCAATTTTCACATAAATTTGGACATCAATAATCTTATACTTCTAAAAGTAGAAGACAAAAACTAATCCACTGATTATGACTTATCCAAATGATATTCTCATATAATGAACCTGAGGTCCAACATCTCCCACAGGTAAAATATACAGGTACTCATTCACTTTCAGAATAGCTCCTCTTTTCACTAGAACCTATAACTTCCGTTTCTTTTACGTCTGAGTATTTTTGGTGGTAGGAATGGATGCACATGTAAATGGATTCACCTATTATACTTAGGTAGGTGGTGTCTTTTGCTCACAAATTCAAATTGTCAGAGAGAGCTGTGAATTCAGGATTACCAACAGTATTATGTTTGGACTTCATTCATAATCTGTGGTGTAGTAAATCCTTTTTTAGTTTTTCTGTAATTTATTTGGAAAACATTGCAAATTTTGTGAATGGTCTATGATCTTCACACCTTTAATACATATTAAAATTTTTTGATTCTTAGTATATACCAACATTGACTTTCATATCAATAAAATATGTAGATGTTCCATTTTTCAAAATTGATATAAATATGCTATAATAGTGAACATATCATTCTTTTATGCTTTGTTCCCTCAAATATATATATTTTGAGTGAAATATATATTCAGTTTAATATATTTTTAACTACTGCCAAATTTTATTACATCATAGATATGCAATTTATATATATAAATATAGATGTATATATATATTTATTTATTTTTTTATTTAAGAATACTTAGCTTCTTTCCAATCTTTTGTTAACATAACCCATATCCTTGTGCATGTGGCAAGATTTTCTCAAGTAAATATTTCACTAGAATATTTTGGGTTTAAGATAATTGCATCTCCACCTTTTACACTCCAGTCAACTGTCAATTTGTGTGATAATTCCTCCACATATTTTACTGTTAGATGCGATAATTAACAGCAATCATGTAAGTGTGAAAATAAATTTAAATTGCATGTCACTTAAGTTACATGGCAGAAACTCTTTTAATCTATTCATCGACCTCTTGGATTTCTTCTGCAAACTGTGAATATCTCTAATTCATGGTTTCTAGATTGTTTGGCTTTTTCTTAATAATTTAAAGAATTCCCCATGTATTTTGTAATTTATATATTTAATTTATATATCTTTATAACTTGTTATTTATATGCATTGTGAATATCTTCTCCAGTTGATTTTATACATTTGACATTTTTGTTATTTTGGACTGAAGTTTTGCATTTTATATTACATATATTTGGGATACTTATATGATATTAATAATTTAATATTAATGTTCTGCATTTCATTAATAGGCTACCATTTTAAACAATTTCAATGTTATTTGGATCAAACAACTTGTTATTGGTATATAAGTTGTTTGAATCTATGATCATTGTTGATTTAATATTACATTGTACTGTCTTTGCATGCATGAATATTAAACATATTAAACTCACAAAATGTATTGCTATAGTTCATCTTTTAATTTGTAGTCTCTGATTTTTTTTTTTTAAACAAAAGAGGGATAATCAGTGTTCTTAAAGGCCACTAAAACATAGGTGTAAAGTAGTCTGTGTCTGTAGATTTTTTTTTTTTTAAATAATGTATTCACTTTCCTATTAGTTTCAGGTAAGCTGTGTTTTCCTATTACTTTTTAAATTAATATGACTTTCTATTTTTAAGGAAACATTTTCCTTTTCTAATCTATTTTCTTTGTTAGCGTTTCTCACTGCATTGGGTGGATGGACAGGTCTGTGTCTCTGGCTGCTGCTGAACTGGAGGTCCTGACACGCAAAGTTCATTCACTTAAGCCGGCCCTGGGTCAGGGCACACTGGGTATAGACATACAAGTTACGAGTTGCTTAAATAACATGAAGACTAGGAGTCAGAACTCTAAAGACCTGTCCATATTTTGTTCACAAATACGCGTTATATTTGGGGAAGGTCACTTACTTTCCTATGAGCCACTCTCCTTGTTTCTAGACTGGGAAAATTCACAGACTTTGGTAGACAGCTGTACTGGAGCACTGTTTTCAATTGTTTCCATCTGGCTCATTCTCTGCTTTGGCGATTTGATAACCACCTGCTAAGGCCCTGAGCTTAAGGGCAGCTTTCCAATGTTTCTCAGATGCCAAGATTCAATGAATATGATTTTGAAAGTCTTCTGTAGATTTAAATTTAAGATGAAATTATTTTAAATTAACTGTATTTGAAAATATTATCATATCAGGCATTCTATTCGCTGGACAAACAGTTCATATAATGTGAAATATATGTATATTTCACATTTAATCAGTATAAATTACGAAGTTCAAAAAAGTTACATGACTAATCTAATAATAAACATTTAAACTGGTAGCTGTATTCATCTGAAGGTTGTCTGAACATAGAAGTACATATTTAATGGCCAGGTTTCTGGAGTTTGAATACCTATGCCACTGTTTAGTAGTTGGATAAATTTGAGCAATATGCTTAAACCTCAGTTTCATTATGTGCAAAATGAGATGACATAATAGTATCCACTATAGGATTATTTGATAACTACAAAATAAAATGTATATAAGTACATTGGAGAATGCATGCACAAGAAGATAGCTCTAAAAAGTTATTGATTATTATCATTATTATATTGTTATTGGCCATACATAGATGTTTCCTACCAAAATATTTTGAAAGTAAAATTAGTATTTTCCCATAACTCACATGTAATGTAATGTTACTTATTTCATACCAAAGAACAAAAATATCATTACATATCAGTCTTCATTTTTCAGCATAAGTGACATGTTTTCTGTGTTCCTTGAGATTTTTCTGTCTGTCCTCTGTCTGTCTACCTTCTATGAATTTATTTTGAACATAGAGGAAACACTCATGACCATGGTAAATTTAATTATTCCAAGGCTATTAGGTTACTTGATTATTAATTTTACAATGTGTTCTCATGCGTTTAATATTCAATGTGTTATAAGAATTGTAATAGATACCATGAAACTTGCCACAAATTCAATAATGTCTCAAAATTCAATCAAAATTTTTTAAAATAGCAGGTAAAAAGAGAAAATATTATCCGTATTTCACATCAAAAAGGCAGTTGTTCCCAAGTGAATTCAATTCTGTGTAATTCCACACTACCAAAGTACAAGAGGGTATGTAGGTCAGATAAACTTCTAGTTGTCTATAATATTTCTGTACAATTTAAAAGAGGATAAAAACGTATTCCCATTTATTTTCTAGTTGTATAAAGTGGGTAATTGCAGAGAGCTCAGAGTACTTTTAGATCCATTGTCACATTTTTCTGTCTACCTCAATGTGGTGTTCCCAGAATTAGCAAACCTTCCCCTTTGTCAAAGGTACACTCTCTGTTACATACCCACCTGTCCAATATTCTGGCCTGGCACTAGTATGTTCATTTCTTCAATTCAATCCAAAACAATTCCAAGCCAAAATGACTCTTACTTCACATCTGCATGATATAGATGGAGTAACTCAGACATAACAAGGATTTTTATAACTGTAGCAAACAATGTCCCAAGTCCTATGTTAACCCTGGATGTGCATTTCCTCATGGAATGTCACAACAATTAAATGAGGTAAACTGTCACTGTTTCAGATTTGCAGATGAAGGACTGGAG
Organism: Loxodonta africana; assembly: GCF_030014295.1. Classification (NCBI taxonomy): domain Eukaryota; kingdom Metazoa; phylum Chordata; class Mammalia; order Proboscidea; family Elephantidae; genus Loxodonta; species Loxodonta africana. Next base: position 16,701 of record NW_026975027.1, read on the forward strand.
GGTTAGATTAATTTATTTTTCCCTGGTCTCAAAAGTAGGAAGCATGGGTCCAAAATCCTGGTCATGAAAGTAAACTCCCCACAGTTATTTTGGGCTTGCCAGCCAGTTTTTTGTTCCAATTATTATCTTAATAATGACAAAACTTTTTGAATAAAACAGACAACATAAATAAAGGAAAAAAAACTTTTTGAATAAAACAAACAGCATAAATGAAGAATGGACCCTCAAACACATCGTTGTTGTTAGATGCCATTAAGTCACCTAACACACGGCTACCCCGGGCAAAATGCTGCCCAGTCCTGCGCCATTCCCATAATCGGGTGTTGATCGGACTATTGCCATCCATCGGGTTCACTTTGGCTGACTTTTCAGAAGTAGATCGCTAGCCTTTTCTTCCTAGTGCATCTCAGTCTGGAAAATCTGCTGGAGCTCACTGGAGCAACTGTGAGTTCTGTGAAGTTAGGCACCTCTCTTATAAACTGTGTGTCTCAGGTTAGTGTATTTAAAATGGGTAACTGTCTTACTTTGTAAAAATGAAAAAAGATAGTGCATGTAGAATGTTTAATTAAATTATTTATATTTAGTATGTTATCAAACATAAATTTTATCTCTACACAAACTTTTTCCCAAAGAGAAATTCATGAATAGAGAATTTAATAGAATCAGATATATGCATCCATTTACCTCAGAGTCAGAGTGTTAACTAAGACTCAACTTTCCTAAAAGCTTAGTACAGATTGCCCCGACTTAAGACATATTTCAGTTACAACGAACTGCCCTATGACTATCCTTTTTTTTATCTTTGTACATCTTATTATTAGTAATATGTACTACATATAACGTTGTAGCACGTAATTTGTTGATGTTATCATTCTCTTGCCAATCCCAAAGACAAATAAAGATTGGATTTATAAAGATACTGTTAATAGGAGACAAAAATAATGAATATTTTTTAAAAAATTAGATATTCTACTTATATCAGAGCTGACTTATGACAGAGTCTTCAGAATGGAACCCTGTCTTACACTGGGAAATACCTGTAATATTATTTTCATAATTACAATTTGATAAAGATACATTAGTGCAATATAATCATGAAAGGATGTTTTTTCTCACTGGAAATTAATACATAGTTTAAACGAAATTTTTATAATTTCTATGCATTCAAACATTATACACTCAATGTCTCTTTATGATATTCATTACTAGTAGGAATGCAATGAAGATTAATCTCAGGGTAAAAGTGAAAAATCCTTTATTAGTCAATTTGGCAATATGGAGTGAGAGCCAGAGAGCTAGTCTTGTCCCTTGAAGCATTGCCATACCTTGTGGATATCGTTCTAAAATATGACTAAAAAAGAAGGGCTGGGAGGAGACCCTGTAAACACAAAGGGCTTATTTTGCAAGGTTTTCCACAATGTGCATCCTGAACTATTGTAGAACTAATAAATTTCCCATGGAACACAGTATAACAGCTGGAACAATCTTAGATATCATGCTAATCGTATAAACAATATTTTTCAAGTTGTAAAAAATGTATATGGAAGAATATAAAAGGAATAGTTATGATGTTATCAAGTGCAATCCAGGTGCTTTAATTTCTGTGCTTTCCAAATAGTATGATTGTGATATAGTTTTTTAAATTACAGAAATTAAGTGGGCCACAGTGAAAGCATTAGCGCTTACCATCCCCGGTTGTAAGCACTCAGTCTAGGAGTCGTAGCACTAACCTGCATCAGAGGAGCCACCGTGCAGGAGGTGTGGAATACTCTAAGCCTCTGGTTCCCAGATCACCGTTCGGATCCCCACCACTGCCTCTGTTGCCGGTATAAAATACAAGGCACCTGGCTAAAGCCTTAGGGATTCCTGAGCTTCAGGCTGCAGAAATGCTCGTGGGAAAGCATTCGGAAGAATACAGATGACCACATGCTCTCCTCATTTATCACCTCCATACAGGATTATTTAAAAATTTCAGGATATTTGATCTCTGAAGATAATGACCTGTTTTATCAACATGCTAAAGTCAGGATGTGATTATTTTGAATATGATGCTTGCCTTATAATATTATTAGTATTAAATGAGATACGATGCATAAAGCACTTAACTCATACCTAGAAAATATACTTAGTCCACAATCCTGTTAACCTAAACTTTCACAATAACTAATGCGTCAAGAAAGAGCTGGTAATGATGTGGGGAATAGAGTGGACTTCTAGACATGTCTTACCCAACAAAAGGCCATGACCGAATTGAACTTTTCCAGTCTTGAAACTTTCTAGTTATATATTTGGGGCCTGTTATATAACCTCTCTGAGCATCAGTTTAATCATCTGTAAAAGAGGCATAATAATGCCTCTTCCATAGGATTATTTTTAGGGGCTACTGTATAGAATAAGGAGCCCTGGTAGTGCAGTCGTTAAGAGCTCAGCTGCTGACCAAAACGCCAGCAGTTCAAATTCACCAGAAGCTCCTTGGAAACTCCATGGGGCAGTTCTACTCTGTCCTATTGGGTCGCTATGAGTTGGAATAGACTTGATGACAATGGGTTTGGTTTTGGTTTCAGGTATGGAATAAATATAAAGTACCAGATCTATCAAATAAGTATAATTTCATTGTCTCCTTTCATCTCTGCTTTAGCTGAATATGTTGACTTATGAACTGACGTACAGTAATGAGAGTTTTTTTTTTAATGTCTTTATCTTGCAACAGAAAACAGTAAAAATCAGTTGCCATTGAGTTACGTCTGACTCATGGCAACCCTGTGTGTGTCAGAGTGGAACTGTGCTCTGTAGAGTTTTTAATGGGTGATTTTTCAGAAGTAGATCACCAGGTCTTTCTTCCAAGGTGCCTTTGGGTGGACTTGAACCTCCGTCTTTTCAGTTAGCATCTGAACATGTTAACTGTACCACCCAGGGGCTCTGCTCCAGGAGATTATACAGTATAACTGTTTGCACCACTCAGGAGCTCCAATATGGGAGGTTATACGATGCTGTGCTACATAATCAAAATATAATAAGCATTAACTAATTGATTTGTTACAGCTCTGCTTATGAACTGGTTAAGGGTTAAGAAAATGGGCTGAATTATTGCTGTGCAATGAATCACTTTTATATGGCTTTTCTAGCCCTGGTCTTGTAATTTCACAAAATGATTGTCTGGCCCAAAATTTTGCAAGGTATTAGTAGATTTACTACAAAACTAGTGGATTGAAAATTCACTTAATGGGATTGTGCCCTTTGTGGTCCAACTAGGAGATTGGTTGTTGTTCCTATTGTGTTAGGCTTATATAAGGGCCAAATCCACAGAGGTTCTGGGGCCCCTCACTACCATCAAAAAGAGCGTAGAGTGGAGTGCATCCTTTGGACCCAGGGTCCCTGCATTGAGAACTTCCTATATTAAGAAGAGAGAGTTGTAACAGTGAAGACAGGGATGGTGGGCTTGCTGGTCCATAGAGAGAGAACTGAGTGTCTTTGTGCAGGCTTGTGCCTCCTACTAAAGTACTGCAACAGTTGTACCTGTGGGACAGAGACCTGAGTGTGGCTGGTGTAATTTGCTTCCTTCCCCCTTTGGGCATCGTGGTGGGAACAATACATTCCCTCATGCAGGGTAGGCCTTGGTATCACGGCAGCAAGACAGAGAACCACTCTGGCCTGGGTAGCATGGTAGGAGGCAGCAGCATAGGTCAAAAAGGGCCCAGTGGCAGAGGCTCAGGAGATCCTGTGCAGGGGTCTTTCCATTAGTGAAGCAAGGCCCAGTGAGGCCCAGGGGCAGAGCAGAAGCCTCGGAAGCCATGCAGGTGTCCCGGGTAACATGGTGGCAGCCAGAGGCAGTGGTGACATGAAGACAACATTTGACCAGAAACACAATGTGCCAGTACAGTGATATTAGAAAGAATATGAGTAGTTTGGAGAAGAATAAGCAGATCTGCTTTGAGAATTTGTTTTACTGTTTACTGTTTGCTTTCTAGAAATAATAATAGTGGCTTTCACTTTGCCAATATTGTGTAAATGTCTTGATCACAGATGGCCGTAGCACTCATGGAATGGTTGATGCCAGTGGTTGTACATGCCTCATTCTTAGTTGTCTGGTAGTTTGAGGCACATCCTGTTTGCATGTGCAAAGTGGTTAGATAGACAAACCACACAATTATATAATCATACTAGGATTGTCAAACCAATCTATGAAGGGATATTTGAATTTTATTTTCAAACAGGCATATACCTATGGATATAGTCAATAATATGAGAAAAAAGAAAGTGAAAGTAGAAATATAAGTCAAATTCTGGTAACCCTGAATAAATTAATTAAAAGAGAAAATAATAATATTAGAATCAATAACAAAAATCAGGACAGTTAATATTTATTGAGTTATTAATTTCTGACAAAACAATAATAGTAGGAGACTTCAACACACCACTTTTGGTGAAGGACAGGACATCCAGAAAGAAGCTCAATAAAGATACGGAAGACCTAAATGCCACAATCAACCAACTTGACCTCATAGACTTACACAGAACACTCCGCCCGACAGCAGCCAAGTATACTTTCTTTTCTAGTGCACATGGACATTCTCTAGAAGACCACATATTACGGCATAAAGTAAGCCTTAGCAGAATCCAAAACATTCAAATATTACAAAGCATCTTCTCTGACCATAAGGGCATGAAGGTGGAAATCAATAACAGGAAAAGCAGGGAAAAGAAATCAGACACTTGGAAACTGAACAAAACAAAAGACTGGATTATAGAAGGCATTAAGGATGGAACAAAGAAATTCCAATGAGAATGAAAACACTTCCTGTAAAAACGCTGGGATACAGTGAAAGAAATGCTCAGAAGTCAATTTATATCAATAAATGCACACATCCAAAACGAAGAAGGGGCCAAAATCAAAGAATTATCCCCACAACTTGAACAAATAGAAAGAGAGCAACAAAAGAAACTCACAAGCACCAGAAAAAAAAAAAAAATACTAAAAATTAGAGCTGAACTAAAAGAAATAGAAAACAATGAAAAGAATTAACAAGACCAAAAGCTGTTTTCTTTGAAAAAACTAACAAAATTGATAAACCACTAGCCAAACTGACAAAAGAAAAACAGGAGAGGAACCAAATAACCTGAATAAGAAATGAGATGGGCGCTATTACAACATACCCAACTAAAATTAAAAGAATCATATCAGATTTCTGTGAAAAATTGTACTCTGACAAATGTGAAAACCTAGAAGAAATGGGTGAATTCCTAGAAACACACTGCCTACCTAAACTAACACAAAAAGAGGTAGAACAGCTAAATAGACCCATAACAAAAGAAGAGATGGAAAAGGCAATCAACCCCCCCCCCACCCCAAAAAAGCCCTGGTCCGGACAGCTTCACTGCAGAGTTCTACCAAACTTTCAGAGAAGAGTTAACACCACTACTAGTAAAGGTACTTCAGAGCATAGAAAGGACAGAATACTACCAAACTCATTCTATGAAGCCACCATATCCCTCATACCAAAACCACGTAAAGACACCACAAGAAAAGAAAATTATAGACCTATATCCCTCAGGAACTTAGACACAAAAATCCTCAACAAAATTCTCGCCAATAGAATTCAACAACATATCAAAAAAATAATTCACCATGACCAAGTGGGATTCATACCAGGTATGCAGGGATAGTTCAACATTAGAAAAACAATTAATGTAATCCATGACATAAATAAAACAAAAGACAAGAATCACATGATTTTATCAATTGATGCAGAAAAGGCATTTGACAAAGTCCAACACCTATTCATGATAAAAACTTGAGCAAAACAGGAATAGAAGGAAAATTTCTCAACATAATAAAGGGCATTTATATAAAGCCAACAGCAAACATCACCCTAAATGGAGAGAGCCTGAAAGCATTCCCACTGAGACTGGGAACCAGACAAGGATGCCCTTTATCACCGCTCTTACTCAACATTGTGTTGGAGGTCCTAGCCAGAGAAATTAGGCTAGATAAAGAAATAAAGGGCATCTAGATTGGCAAGGAAGAAGTAAAAGTATCTCCATTTGCAGGTGACATGATCTTATACACAGAACACCCTAAGGAATCCTTCAGAAAACTACTGAAACTAATAGAAGAGTTCAGCAGAGTATCAGGATACGAGATAAGCATACAAAAATCAGTTGGATTCCTCTACACGAACAAAAAGAACATTGAAGAGGAAATCACCAAATCAATGCCATTTACAGTAGCCCCCAAGAAGATAAAATAATTAGGAATAAATCTTACCAAAGATGTAAAAGACTTATACAAAAAAACTGCAAAACACTTCTGCAAGAAACCAAAAGAGACTTACATAAGTGGAAAAACATACCTTGCTCATCGATAGGAAGACTTAACATTATAAAAATGTCTATTCTGCCAAAAGGGATCTATACATTTAATGCAATTCCGGTCCAAATCCTAACGGCATTCTTGATGAGATGGAAAAACAAATCACCAACTTCATATGGAAGGGAAAGAAGCCCCAGATAAATAAGGTATTACTGAAAAATAAAAACAAAGTGGGAGGCCTTACTTTCCCTGATTTTAGAACCTACTATACCACCACAGTAGTCAAAACAGCCTGGTACTGGGACAACAACAGATACATGGACCAATGGAACAGAATTGAGAATCCAGATATAAATCCATCCACATATGAGCAGTTGATTTTTGACAAAGGCCCCAAAACAGTTAAATGGGGGGAGAAGACAGTTTTTTTTAACAAATAGTGCTGGCATAACTGGATATTCATCTGCAAAAAAGTGAAACAAGACCCATACCTCACTCCATGCAAAAAAATGAGCTCAAAATGTATCAAACACCTAAATATAAAATCTAAAAAAAAGGTAAAGATCATGGAAGAAAAAATAGGGACACTGTTCGGAGCCCTAATACATGGCATAAATAGTATAGAAAACATTATTAAAAATACAAAACAAAAACTAGATAACTGGGAGCTCCTAAAAATCAAAAACCTATGCTCATCCAAAGACTTCACCAAAAGAGTAAAAAGACTACTTACAGAATGGGAAAAAGTTTTCAACTATGACATTTCCAATCAGCGCCTGATCTCTAAAATCTACATGATACTGCAAAAAGTCAACTACAAAAAGACAAATAACCTAATTTAAAAATGAGCAAAAGATATGAATAGACACATCACTAAAGAAGACATTCAGGTAGCTAACAGATACATGAGGAAATGTTCACGATTATCAGCCATTAAAGAAATGCAGACCGAAACTACAATGAGACTTCATCTCATTCCAACAAGGCTGGCGTTAATCCAAAAAACACAAAATAGTAAATGTTGGAGAGGCTGTGGAGAGATTGGAACACTTATACACTGCTGGTGGGAATGTAAAATGGTACAGGCACTTTGGAAATCAATTTGGGTCTTCCTTAAAAATCTAGAAATAGAACTACCATAGGATCCAGCAATCCCAATCCTTGGAATATATCCTAGAAGAATAAGAGCCTTTACACAAACAGGTATATGCACACCCATGTTTATGCAGCACTGTTTACAATAGCAAAAAGATGGAAGCAACCAAGGTGCCCTAAGAACTTGAGAAATAGTTTAAACTGAGAAGAAAACATTCTTTTGTCACTACCAGAGGGGGGAGCGAGGGAGGGCGGGAAAGGGGTTTAGATAGTAATAGGAACTATTTTAGGTGAAGGGAAAGACAGCACACAATACAGGGGAGGTCAGCACAATTGGACTAAACCAAAAGCAAAGAAGTTTCCTGAATAAACTGAATACTTCAAAGGCCAGCGTAGCAGGGGCAGGGGTCTGGGGACCATGGTTTCAGGCGACATCTAAGTCAATTGGTACAATAAAATCTATTAAGAAAACATTCTGTATCCCACTTCGAAGAGTGGCATCTGGGGTCTTAAACGCTAGCAAGCAGCCATCTAAGATGCATCGATTGGTCTCAACCCACCTGGATCAAAGGAGAATGAAGAACACCAAGGACACAAGGTGATTACGAGCCCAAGAGACAGAAAGGGCCACATGAACCAGTGACTACATCATCCTGAGACCAGAAGAACTAGATGGTGTTCGGCTACCACCGATGACTGCCCTGACAGGGAATACAACAGAGAACCCCTGAGGGAGCAGGAGAGCAGTGGGATGCAGACCCCAAATTCTCATAGAAAGACCAGACTTCATGGTCTGACTGAGATTAGAAGGACCCTGGTGGTCATGGCCCCCAGACCTTCTGTTGGCCCAGGACAGGAACCTTTCCTGAAACCAACTCTTCAGACATGGATTGGACTGGAAAATAGGTTGGAGAGGGATGCTGGTGAGGAGTGAGCTTCTTGGATCAGGTGGACACTTAAGACTATGTTGGCATCTCCTGCCTGGATGGGAAATGAGAGGGTGGAGGGGATTAGAAGCTGATGAAATGGACACGAAAAGAGAGAGTGTAGGGAGAGAGCGGGCTGTCTCATTAGGCGGATAGCAATTGGGAGTATGTAGCAAGGTGTATATAAGTTTTTGTGTGAGAGACTGATTTGATTTGTAAACTTTCACTTAAAGCACAATAAAAATTATAAAAAAAAATTGAGAAATTACTGAGTGAGCTATATCGTTCCTAATAGTCTATTTGCATGATTTCATCGAAGCAGATTCATGAAGATAATGTTATTTTTAGCTCCCACTGACTTTTGATGAAACTGGATCTTAGTAAAGTTAAGTAACTGCCCAAGGTTAAAACCTTAAAAAGATTAGACTAGGAAAATGGTCTGGTGGTCTATTTCCAATAATTAGCCAATGTAAAACTTACGGATCACAACAGAACATTGTCTGACTCACTTCCTTTGGACAAACCATTAGGAGGGATCAATCTAATGCAGGACCTCATGCTTGGGGAAATACCGGGCCAGAGAGGGTAAGGGAGACCTTTGTTGAGGCAGACTGGCACAATAGCCACTATAGTCATTGCAAATTTGTACTTGTTTAATGAATTATTTTAATACATTTTTTACTGCACTAGAGATATTTTTAATTTTATTGAAGTTTGTAAAGAGATACAGTTAAACAAAAAGTCATAGTAGTACAGTGAGATGAATTAACTCAAAGGGAAGAGACCTGAGTACAAATATCCTAGAAGAAGAAGTAGAATATTTTTTGACATCTGGGAGCTGACCTGGCACTATCAATTAGGTTTTTGTATTGCCAGGAGCTGGCCTTGATGTCTGCCTGTTGAACAGACATGGTTTTACAAAATATCAATACGGAAGATAGGAAAAAGATTCTCCAAAGGTGTCCTTGTCTCAATCCCTGGAATCTGTGAATATGTTAAGTTACATGGCAAAGGAGAATTAAGATTGTACATGGAATTAAAATTGTTAATCAGCTGACCTTAAGAAAGAGTATCCTCTGATTATAATGACGTAAAATTAGAAATCAATAACAGAAACAGCAAGGAAAAAAAATCAAATACGTGGAAACAGAACAACACCTTGCTTAAAAACTACTGGATTATAGAAGAAATCAAGGATGGAAAAAATAAATTCATAGAATTAAATGAAGAATGAAAACATGTCTTACCAGAACCTTTGGAAAACAGCAAAAGCAATGCTTAGAGGTCAATTTACAACAATAAATGCACACATTCAAAAAGAAGAAAGTGCCAAAATCAAAACGTTAACCCTACAACTTGAACAAATAGAGAGAAACAAAAGTAGCCCTCAGGCACCAGAAGAAAGGAAATAATAAAGGTTAGAGCAGAAATGAATGAGATAGAGAATAGGAAAACAATTGAAAGAGTAGACAATACTAAAAGACGGTTTTTTGAAAAGATCAACAGAATCAATAAACCATTGGTCAAATTGACAAAAGAAAAAACAGGAGAGGAAGCGAATAACCTAAATAAGAAATGGAATGGGTGATATCACAACAGACCCAATGGAAATAAAAAGGATCATAACAGAATACTATGAAAAATTGTACTCTAACAAATTTGAAAATCTAGAAGAAATGGACAAATTTCTAGGAACACACTACTTACCTAAACTAACACAAATTGAGGTAGAAAAATTAAATAAACCCACAACAAAAGAAGAGATTGAAGAGATAATTAAAAAAATAAAAACCACCACCAACAAAAAAGCCCTGGCCCAGACGGCTTCACTGGAGAATTCTACCAAACTTTCAGGGAAGAGTTAACACCATTACTACCAAAGGCATTTCAGGCATAGAAAAGGATGAAATACTTGCAAACTCATTCTATGAAGCCAGCATAACCATGATAGAAAAGTCAGGTAAAGATCCACAAAAAAAAGAAAATTACAGACCAATATCCCTCATGAATATAGACCCAAAAATCCTCAACAAAATTCTAGCCAATAGAATTCAACAACATATCAAAAAATAATTCACCATGACCACGTGGGATTCATACCAGGTATGCAGGGATGGTTCAACATTAGAAAAACAATAATGTAATCCATCACATAAATAAAACAAAACACAAGAACCACATGATCTTATCAACTGATGCAGAAAAGGTATTTTAAAAAGTCCAAAACCCATTCTTGATAAAAACTCTCAGCGAAATAGGAATAGAAGGAAAATTCCTGGACATAATAAAGGCCATTTATACAAAGCCAACAACCAACATCATCCTAAATGAAGAGTCTTAAAGCATTCCCCTTGAGAAGGGGAACCAGACATGGATGCCCTTTGTCACCACTCATATTCAACATTGTACTGGAGGCCCTAGCCAGATCAATAAGGCAAGAAAAAGAAATAAAGTGCATCCAAATTGGTAAGGAAGAAGTAAAAGTATCCCTATTTGCAGATGATATGGTTTTATACATGGAAAACCCCCCAAAATCCACAAGAAAACTACTACAACTAAAATAGAAGATTTTGCAAAATATCAGGATATAAGATAAACATACATAAGTCAGTCAGATTCCTCTGCACCAAAAGAGAGAACTTCCAAGAGGAAATCACCAAATCAATACCATTATAATAGCCCTCAAGAAGATAAAGTATTTAGGAATAAATTTAAACAGAGATGTAAAAAACCTACACAAAGAAAACTACAAGACACTATTACAAGAAATCAAAAGAGACCTAAATAAGTGGAAAAACATACCATGCTGATAGACAGGAAGACTCAACATTATGAAAATGTCAGTTCTTCCCAAAGTGATCTACAGATACAATGCAATCTCAATCCAAATTCCAATGACAACTTTTAGCATGTTGGAGAAACAAATCACAAACTTCATATGGAAAAGGAAGAAGCCCCAAATAAGTAAAGAATTACTGAAGAAGAACAAAGTGGGAGGCCTCACACTACCTGATGTTAGAACCTGTTATATCACCATGATAGTCAAAACAGCCTGGTACTGGTACAACAGACACATAGACCAATATAACAAAATTGAGAACCCAGACGTAAATCCATGCACCTATGAGCAGCTGATAGTTGACAAAGGCCCAAAGTCCATTAAATGGGGGAAAAGACAGTCTTTTTAACAAGTGGTGCTGGCGTAACTGGATATCTGTCTGCAAAAAAATGAAACAGGACCCATACCTCACATCATGCACAGAAACTAACTCAAAATGATCAAAGACCTAAATATAAAACCTAAAATGATAAAGATCACGGAAGAAAAAATAGGGACAATGCTAGGAGGCCTGATACACGACACAAACAGAATACAAACCATAAGCAACAATGCAGAAACATCAGAAACTAGATAACTGGGGTCTGCTAAAAGTCAGTTATGCTCATGAAAAGAGTAAAAACAGAACCTACAGATTGGGAAGAAATTTTTAACTACGACATATCTGGGAAGGGTCTAATCATTAAAATCTACAAAGTACAGCAACACCTCAACTACAAAAAGACAAATAAAAAAAATTAAAAATGGGCAAAGCATATAAACAGACACTGCACCAAAAAAGATATTCAGGTGGCTAATGTACACATGAGGAAATGCTCATGATCATTAGCCACCAGAGAAATGCAAATTAAAACAACAAAGAGATGTCTTATCACCCCAATAACACTGGCGCTAATCCAAAAAAAGGAAACCCTGGTGGTGTAGTGGTTAAATGCTGTTAACCAAAAGGTCGGCAGTTGGAATCCACCAGGCGCTCCTTGGAAACTCCACAAGGCAGTTCTACTCTGTCCTATAGGGTCTCTATGAGTCAGAAATGACTCAATGGCAATGGGTTTGGTCAATCCATAAACCACAAAATAAAAATGTTGGAGAGGTTGTGGAGAGATTGGACTCTCATGCACTGCTGGTGAGAATGTAAAATGATACAATCACTTTGGAAAACAATCTGGTGCTTCCTTAAAAAGCTAGAAGTAGAAATACCATAAGATCCAGCAATCCCACTCATAGGAATATACCCAAGAGAAGTAAGAGCAGTCGCAGGAATAGACATATGCATACCATGTTCATGGGAGCACTATTCACAACAGCACAAAGATGTAAACAACCTAAATGCTCATCAACAGACGAATGGGAAACAAATTATGGTACAGACACACAGTGCGGCCTACTGACGGAGCCCGGTTCTACTCCGACACCCAACGGGTCACTGTGAGTTGCGTTTGATTCTACTGCAACTGGTGGTGTTTTTGTTTTATATGAAGATATAGCTGTAGCTATGTTGTTGTTGATGTCTTGCGCTGAATGTTGTTGAGAGCAGTTGCTATTTAGTTGGCTTCTACTCAAAGTAACCTAATATATAAGAGAAAGAAATTTTCCCTGGTCCCGTGCCATCCTAATGATTGTTGGTATGTTTGAGTCCATTGTTGTGGTTATTGCGTCAATCCATCTTTTTGAGGGTTTTCCTTTATTTTTGTGATCTTCTACTTCACCTAACAGGACTTCTTTTCCTAGTGATCGGTCTTTCCAGATAATGTGTCCAAAGTAAGTAAGATGAAGTCTTGCCATCCTCATTCCTAAGGAATATTTCACTGTTTTATTGTAAGACTGATTTTTTTGTTCTTTTGTTAATCCATGGTACATTCGATATTCTTCACCAACATCACACTTCCACGCATCAGTACTTCTCCTGCCTTCTTTTTTCATTGTCCAGTTTTCACATTCACAGAGGCGAACAAAAAGACCACAGTGTTGAATAGAAGTAGGGAAAAGAGATATCCTTGCCGTGTTCCTGATTTTATGGCAAAATCTTTCAGTCTTTCACCATTGAGTATAATGTTAAGTGTTGGTTTTTCACAACTGTCCTTTATCATTTTAAGGAAGTGTACTGAGGTGAAGGAAATTCAGAGCTATATGACAGTATTGCACAACAAGCTATTTAATGGGGCCAACACATTGAAAGTCACATGCAAGGGGGTGGTCCCTGTAGCAGAAGGTCTTCCAGAGGCTAGAGTCACAGGTAGCATCAGAAGGAGAAGAGAGCAAGAAAGCTCCCAGGGGTGAGAAGCGATATCCTCCTGCAGCCAGGCGATAAGTCTCTGGGTCAGAGAGCTCTAAAAGCAGCAGCATCCTAGGGTCTTTATAACTACAGGAATTTATCTTTTTTTTTTTTTTTCAGGACTAGCAGAAGTTGAGTCCAGTTTTGCAGGGTATGTAAAACAGGCAGGTCCTAAGTGGCTAAAAATCTGCTTATTTGGGCTATTTTTAAATCAGTTGGACATGTACAAGTTTGAGTTTCATGCCAGTTTTTTTTTTTCCATATAATACGCCTCAGCTTACTTGAAGAAGTAAATAACTTGGGGCTAATACACAGAGGCCATTTTTGACTCTCACACAATAGGAAGTTCGCTTTTATTCCTGATTTTTGAGTGTTTTTTTGTTAAACGCTTTTTCCTGCATCAGTTGATAGATCATCCCCCTCTCCCTACGTTCTATTAATGTGTTGCATTACACTGATTGACTTTTATATATGCTGCACTTGTGGGACAAAGCACACAGGGTTATGGCATATGGTCCTTTTAATATGCTGCTGGATTGGAGTTTTACTATTTTGTTGAGGATTTCCATAGCTATTTCTATGCAATATTTTTTTCTGATGGCTTTGTCTGGCTAAATATCAGGATGCTGATAGCATCATGGATTGAGTTACAAATTATTCCTTCCTTTTAGTTTTTGGAAAAGTTTGAGAAAGATTGATGTTAATTTCTGTTTGATGCCTTCTTTATAATTTCTTTGTCATTATTGATATTCTCTATTCGTTGAGACATTCTCCTGTTTTCCTTTAGGTCTTTGACCACGTTTAACACAGTAGATTTAAACGATTTGCCTAGCAATTCTATGTCATTGGTTCTTCAGGGACTGCTTTCACCGATTTTTTTTTTTTTTTCCTGTGAATTGGTTGTACTTCCTGTTTCTTGGCATGCCTTGTATTTTTACCAAACACTGGGCTTTGTGAATTTTATGTGTTAACTCTGAAAAGCAGATTCTCCAGCCTACCTAGTGCTTGCTGTTATTGTTGAGGGCTGCGGTCATCTGTTTAGTGACATTTCCAAACTCTTTATTTGTTTGTATGTATTTATGATTTTTCATAGACTGTTTTCTTTGCCATGTGTGGTCACTGAAGTCTATCTTCAGTTATTTTAGTGGTCAACCAGTGACCTGATAGAGACCTTTTTTGGAGTCAAAAAGAGAAGAAAAAGAAAACTAAAAACCCTTTCCTGGTCATTGAAGATTGACTCTGAATTAGGTACTCTTTCAATGCTTAGCCAGGCCACCTACAACTGGGCCTTAGTCTACACCTCCGTTTGTGCAGAGCCCAAAGATCTGCCAGAGGCTCAAACCTAGGGTCCTCTCAGGTCTTGTCTGAGCATGCATTCAACCTGGGTATGTACATTGGATCTCTGATCCTTCAGTACATTCAGTATCTCTACAGTTTATTCTCCCATGCATCTGCCTCGTCAGCCTCTTCTTTTCCAGGCTATCAGGTTTGTCTGCTTCTTTCCCTGTTCTCCATTCCTTACCTAAGCTGGTTATGGCATTATATGTCTTTAAGGCTTTTCACAGACAGATACCACCTGGTAGCCACTCATGTCTGAGAGGAGTAAAGCCAAGGCCTATCTCAGAGCAAGTATCTCTGGAACTACCAGATTGGTCAAAATAAACAACAACAACATTTTTAGAAAAAAGATCTGTCTTGTCCACACCCTGGCACCAGCAAGCCACACCAGGAATGTGGGCTGCTGTCTTCATGGCAGCTGCCAAGTGGAGAATGGGGGATAGTAGGTGAATAAACAAAAATGCCACCATTTTTCATCAAAATTCAACAGCATCTTTTCTCATGAAGCACTTAATGTTTATTCTGTCAGGTTTTTTTCCCACTTATTCATTGCTTCAGGGAAACCCTGGTGGCCTAGTGGTTAAGTGCTACGGCTGCTAACCAAAGGGTCGGCAGTTCGAAGCCTCCAGGCGCTTCTTGGAAACTCTATGGGGCAGTTCTACTCTGTTCTATAGGGTCGCTATGAGTGGGAGTCGACTCGATGGCATTGGGTTTGGTTTTTGGTTTTTTTCATTGCTTCAGTGGAGGGAACGAATCCTATACCTTCTTAACACACCGTTTTCTGTAATATCCCCTCTCCTGATGTTTTTAAGTGGCCTTTCTCTTATTTCAGAAACACTGGTGGCATAGTGGTTAAGTGCTATGGCTGCTAACCAAGAGGTCAGCAGTTCGAATCCACCAGATGCTCCTCGGAAACTCTATAGTGCAGGTGTACTCTGTCCTATAGGGTCGCTATGAGTCGCAATCGACTTGACGGGAGTGGGTTTGGTTTTCTGGTTTTCTCTTATTTCAGTATTTGCTTGGTTGCTGTAAATATTTTAAAACTTTCTAAATTTCTAAAAAAGTTGATTCTAACACTTTTTGCTTTGTCGTTGTTTCTGTGCAGGAACAGGCCCTCCACAGAAGCTATCTGAGGCTATCAACTTGGTCATTTTCACTGACATTATCCACATCTCATTTTTTAAAAATATACACGGATATACAATTGATCCAACAACTTTCACTGAAATGTGTATCCTTTTATCACTCCCCATACAAGCACCTGACATATGTGACTCATCATTGTACACATATGTGTGCATCTGAATTATGTATTCTCTTCCATTGGTCTATAATTATATCAATACAAATTTTTGATATCACATAGAATGATGCATCTCATTTTATTATTTTTAAAATTCCCTTTGAGCTATTACTGTTTTTTGCATCATTTTATATAAATTCTATAGCCAACCTGTAAATTAAACACACACACATGCACACACTGATGGGATTCTAATGGGGATTATATTGAATTTATATAATAATTGAAATGATTTATTTTTTCATTGTTCAGTATAATTCATGGATAATGCACTTAAATATAATGGTTTCATTACAAGTAAGTATGGGTAGCAGCTAGGGGGAGGCATGAGGAATCTTCTCAAGTGCTAATAATATGTTATTACTTTCATATAGGTTTGTTCAATTTGCGATAATCTATCTGATTAGTTGTGAATGTACTGTATATGGATTTCTTTATTCTGTATAACTTACACAAATCATCCTTCAAATTGCTATTTACTTAAAAAAAGTTTGTTAGCTATAGCTATTGAAGTTTAGGCATCGTGTTTAGTCAGGTTTAGGCTCTATTGGAACTCAAAAGCATGAAAATGGTCAAAAATACTACAAAAATTAATTACAATAATAAAAGATCAAGGATGTATAAAACTCTAAGGCCAAGATCAAGAAGCTGGGGTGGAGATTACCTGAAACTCGAAGCTAGCAACTGGACATACAACCATATACTTCACTGACTGATGTGGTCTGCAGATGTGAACTTTCATGCAATCTGTGTGAAAAATATTTAAATATGTTAAAATTCATTAAATTTGAATGTACATTTATTAAAATATGGATTTATTATTTTCGTTTTTGATAGTAAGTATAAATTAGAATTTCAAACTTTATGTAAAACACAAATGGTTTACACACTTAAGTAATTTCACCACCAATTCCATTCGTAGATATATACAAAATACAAACTCTTGTTTATGGGAAACAGGAGACAAATGCAACAATGTTTATAAGTGCATTGTATATAATAGTAGACAACTAGAAATAAAACAAGCATCTATCAGCAACAACACCACCAACAAAAAATGGATAAATGTGTAGTATAGTCTTAAAATAGAATGCCATTCAATAATAAAATAGAATGGGCTGTCATTTCATTCAACCTGGAGCGTTAGTAATGTCAACTGAAAAAACAATTTTCAAAAAGATTATCTACAACTTAAGGCCCCTTTATTAATTTCTACAGCATCTAAAAATATTTTCTAATACCCTATGAATTCTATATTATAATTATAGCAAGAGAATTAAAAAACCAAAAATTCAGAATGATGGTGGAGGTATAGGAGGATGTGAGGAGTCCCTGGATGGTGGGAACAGTTAACATAAAAAAAAAACATAGTCACTGCTAAATGAAACCTTGGTGGTTCGAGTCTACCCAGAGGTATAGGAGGATATGAAGAGTCCCTGGATGGTGCGAACAGTTAACATAGTCACTGCTAACTGAAAGTTTGGTGGTTCGAGTCTACCCAGAGGCACCTCAGGAGAACGGATTGGTGATCCACATTAGAAAAATAAGCCGTTGAAAACCCTACCAAGAACAGTTCTACTCTGACACACATGGGGTCGCCAAGAGTTGGAGGAGCACTAAAGATAAATTTACTATTTTAGTTGTTGGGTTGGGTGGTGAACTTACAGGTATACATTATATTATAAACAAACTGACCGAAGTAAGGCATTCATAGACCAATAAACACATTTTGTCTTGAACCAGAAATGAGCATTCCTAAAGGCCATTACATATAATTATTATTAAAATTATTGACAATGGATCCAAAAAAATCTTGTCAGTGAATCTCTAAAATATTTCACAGAAATATACACTTTCTTCCAATACCATTATTCATGCACTGATGGCACACTGGTTGTATTTTGCTCTCATGGTTTATATTCCACTTTATATTTAGCAGCAAGTAGTTTAGCAACCCATTGCATTATTTATTATCAACACTCAGACTCTAAGAAGTTTTTATATATTACTGATTGGAAAATAAATGATTAAATCCACTTTGGATAACGCTAAAAAAAAAATTTTTTTTTTTTTTTTATTAGAGCTAAACATGTGCCTAATTTATGACTAAGCAATTTCAATTTAGGTATATGTACAAGAGAATTGAGTTCACGTGTTCTCAAAAAACACTTGAACAGGAAGCTTTATGGTAGTTTTATTCATTATAGTCAAACATTTCTGACATCAGAATGGAAATAATTATTCTAAGCCATATGATGGAATTCAGCTTTGTAATAAAAATGATGGAGACACTCAAAAATATGGTTGAACCTTTTAAACATGTTTAGGAAAAGAAGCCAGACATCAAAGAGAACTTATTTTCTGATTTAAAAGTTTCGACTCAATGGTGATGAGAAATAAGAGCTTCTATTTAATGGCGATAGAAGCCAGAATAATGATTGTAATTGTGGGCCTAAGGCATTAACATGAAAGTAGCATAAGAGATGACGAATGATGAAATGCTCCACCTGTGGTTTCCCTCAAGCTGTAATGATGACAGTTCCACACTTCCAGTTGTTAATTTCAAGTTTTAGCCCAATTCTGAAAGCTTCTTATTTCATAGTATTTCCCATCCCATGTGTCCACAAAACTCAAATGTCTGCTTTCTCCCAGTCTCCTGAATCTGGCCAGTCTTTGCCTCTCCACTAATATCACCTTGGTCCAAGGTAATATCTTGTCACAGCTGGACTACTGCAATGGCTTTCTCCTGCCCACATCAGTTCTCTACCACAACTCTGCAAAGGTAGCCCATTGTTTTAGGTTCAAAGCCACAATCCTCAAGTTGATCTAATTTACACTGTAAGACCCGGCCCCAAAACATATACCTATTTCCTGTGTCTCACCAATTTACTCCTTGATCTTTTGTGACTACGCTGGGCATGTCCCCACCTCAGGGAGTTCTCACTTGTTCTTTGCTCTTCCCAGAACATTTATCCACAAATATCCACTTGTCTCTCTTCCTCGACTCCTTTTAGTTTTTGACAAAAGTCATATTCTTGATTCTCCCTTCTCTGACTATTTGACTTAATATTGCAAATATCCTCTGTTTTCCTGATTCCAATTTTCCACTTAGTTCTTCTTCATGGTGATTAATACTTTTTGGTATACTCTGAAATTTACCCAAACCCAGTGCTGTCGAGTTGATTCCGACTCATATAAGGTCGCTTTACCCGTTAATTTTATATACTGTCTTTCTCCCCACAATGAAATGTAAACTTCATGAGAGCAGAGACTTAGGTCAGTTTTTTCTTGTTTAATCCCATTTCACCAGTGCCTATAACAGTGTCACACACAGAGTTAAAGCATTAAAGCCCTTGTTCAATAAATGAATAAATAAATAAATAAGTGGATGTATGCATTTTGCTCTATATTATAGTTTGGTCATCATATGTATTTTCCTGATATTATGTATTATATGGTAAATTATATTTCATGTGCATTTTATTTCAGAATATTAAAAAGGTACTAAAAATTTGTTATGACATGGGAGCATTGTGTTGACAGGGATTAAATCTATTGCTTTAGAAGATAAAGTTGAAAATGGCAACCATTCTCTTGCTTTTACAGGGCAAATCCACCCAGTTCCAATAACAAAGCTTTAGTTATTTCTGAGAAGTGTAGAAACCAAGGCATTGTTACATTTATTTATTTTGTAAACATTTCTTTGAGCTTACTTCTCTCTAGACAGTAGGCTAATCAAATCATGTTGTTCAGTCTCAAACTATAAAGGGTTCCTAAAGTCATATTTTCTGTACAAATGTCTATTTTCCCAGCACTCTTCTCATGGCCCCCATGACCTCCTTATTCCTCAGACTGCAGATAAATGGGTTCAGAAGAGGTGTAATGATACTGTAAAATACTGCCACCACTTTATCTTCCTCAGGGTAATGCAAGGAATGTGGCCTTGTATAGGTGGAGAGAGTAGCCCCATAGAATAGGCTTGCCACAATCAGATGAGAGGAACACGTGGAGATGGCTTTTGTCTGCCCTTTACCTGAGCTCATCTGGTACACCACAATAAGCACTCAGGCATAGGAAGCCAGAATGGCCATGAATGGTAGTAGCAGAACGATAAGGACACTAAAGAGGACAGTATACTCATACTGGGAGGTGTCCTGACACACCAAAGGCATTAGAGATGGAACTTCACAGAAAAAGTGGTTAATGATCCGAGATGTACAGAATGGAAGTTGAAATACATGCAATGTATGTATTAAAGCATTGATAGAACTACTGGCCCATGCACATGTGACCATGGACAAACAGATCGTCTTGCTCATGAGCACAGGATAATGTAAAGGGTGACAGATCGCTACATATCTATCATAAGACATGAAACCAAGAAGAAGAGCTTCAGTTCCACCAAGGGTCAAAACCACAAAGGTTTGAATCTTACAGTCTAAAGAAGTAATAGTCTTATCATTTGACAGAAAGTTTGCTGCCATCTTGGGTACCGTGGTGGAGATGTACATCGTGTCAATGAAGGAGAGCTGACTAAGGAGGAAGTACATGGGAGTGTGGAGCGGAGTACCCAGTCGGATGAGGTGGATCAGTATGATATTCCCCATCAAAGTCACTGAGAAGAGGCCCGCAATGGTGACAAAGAGGACGGTGTTCATTTGGCCATACTGGAAAAAGCCAAGAAGTATAAATTCTGTTCCAAAAGTTTGATTTTCTGTCTTCATGGCTTAGATAAAAATAAAGCAGACAATATCTGAAAATTCAATGTAAACAACATTGAATGTCCTTCAGAAGAAAACAAAATGATTATTAAATGCAGTAGAATTTCCTTGAATCACTTTAGGTGACTATTTCTCCCTCTGTCTCTATACACTGAATCTGTGTCTGTTGAGCAATGGCCAATTTGAAAAAAAAAAAAAATTATCATTTTTTTTTTTTTTTTTCTTACAGAATAAAAATATTATCTGGAAATAAACATTTAGATGATTTGCCAACATGAGTCTTTTCTCTCCTTTTAAATATCTTCAAGATGAGAGATTGGAGATGTGCTTACTTGGTATGAGAAAAAAAATCTTTCACTCCATTCATTTAAATAATTAAACATGACAGTGATGTTCAAATATGGTATAATATAATATTCTTACAAAAAGAATTTCTTTCTCCATTTCTCAATTTTGAAATTATATTGGCTATAGGTTGTAATAAATGTTATGTTACCATTTGTATGTCAGGAATACTACAACTCTTATAAATGAATTGGTGGTTATTTCTATAATATCTGTAATTGCATGTGGAAATTTGTTGCCCAGGCAAGAAACAAATATGCAAGACCTTTAAGAAGGGCTGGAGAAAGAAACATTAAAATGTTACATTAGCAATTATTAATCTAAGTTTAACTCAAGGAACATGTCAAGAATGGCATTTTGAATTTGACTTGGTCCTTTTATATTAATAGGGGAAATTTACATTTAAACTGCACTTGGACGAAATGTCAGTTAGTAAAATGTTATTACTTGCTCCTCAGTTGAGATATGGAGTCAAAAGGTATTGATGCCCCATTAAAATTTGAAAGTTTTAGATAATTGTTATTACAAATATTGCTCAACAAAGTTGAGAAATTAAAATTATTTTCAGTAAAAACTAGTCAGCTTTAATATAAAGTGTGACAAATAAGAAAACTAATTGACAATACCAACTGTTGATTACACATACATGCAAATATAAATACAATTCTAGCATATAGAATTCAATGATCTGTCATAAAGTTATATTTATTGTTGACCTGACTATACTTGGTCCAAGGTGCAGTCACTTATGCTAAGCCCCACATCAGCAAACCAAACCTAAGTCTAGTTCCTACAAATGCCTGACCTTCCCAGAAGCCAAAATGTGAGTTAACCAATTAAGACTTGCCTGCTGAGCTTAACCGAGTTCAAAACGTTACATTAATCCCATCCCCATCACCAGAACTGTTAAAAACAAAATTTTTACAAAATTAAATTTGTATAAGAACTCATAACCTGTAGTTGCTATTCATGAATTAGAAAGCTCTTGTCTGAAACTTCCCATTCATAAATTGCAAGTTAAACTTATGGGTTCATATACAAATCTAATCTTGTAGAAATTTGGTTTTTAACATTATCTATAGTCAGCCAAGTTGGTATAAACTGAGGCACATTTGACTATAAATAATCATATCACTAAGTTATATAGGAAAGATACTACACACATTTCATATATTCTAAAAAGCTTTGATCCTATTGAACCGTCATTCTTCATTATAGGCCTTTCTCAAAGAACAGTGCTTTTCTCTAAAACAGCAAACACGCTGATATAAAATAATGATGGATGTTTGTATAATTCAGAAAAAAACAAAGACTTATTCTAACAACGTTATGATTTTTTTGAATGTTCTAACCCATGAAATAGAATATGACAAAAATAACAACACAAAAAAGAAAAAAATTTTTTCTATTTAAAAGCTTTACTGTTTTTGAAAACCTAATAAATGAAAAACACTTTACTTGCTAAAAGTGTTCGATAAATTGTATAAATTATAATTTATAGTTAACAACATTCTAATACATTATATTTTTAATATTCTTAAAATTTTTCACCTTAGTAATAACAATACTCAATGACAATAAAATATTATTTAAATATGGTTATCGAAAAAACTGGTTTATGTTTTAAAAATATCAAATGCAAACACACGTAACTGAAAGGACAAAATAAATGTCATTGCAAGCTAGTTCACTGTAAACCAATTGATGTAAATACAATCTAAATTTCAAGATAGGTTATATATTTCAGACCATGAAGCAATTTTTTAATAAAAATCTGAAAGAAAATGATCAAGTTAAAAATAAAAATGAAAAAAAATGTCGATAAGAGAATGAAGGGAGGAAATACAACATGTAAAATTTTATGGATATAAACGTGATAAAATAGCATGATAACTGGGCGTGATAGAAAAACAGGAAAGTAAGAATACAATAGCTGTAGAAGTTATAAGGAGTCTTGATCCTGGTGTAGTGATTTTAGCACTGATCTGGTAACTGAAAGGCAGGTGGTAGTTGGAACCCACCAGCTGCTGAACAGGAGGAGAAAGCTGTGGCAGTCTGCTTCTGTAAAGATTTACAGCCTTGGAAACCCTGTGGGGCAGTTCTACTCTGTTCTCTAAGGTCACTATGAGTTGCAATTGACTCCATGGCAGTGGGTTTATAGAAGTTATGTAATTATTATATGACTACGTATCATCAATAAATTATATACTCTGCCCATTGCCTTGGAGTCAATTCCAATTCATAGTGACCCCTGGGCAGAACAGAACTGCCCCATAGGATTTCTAAAGCTACAATCAGTACAGAAGGAGCCCTGTTTGTGCTGTGGTTATGTGTTTGGCTGATAACAGAAGAGTTGGTGGTGTGATCCTACTAGGTGCTTTGAGGGAGAAAAATGTGGCAGTCTGCTCCTGTAAAGATTTACTGCCTTTGAAACCTACTTTGTCCTATAGGGTCACTATGAGTTGGAATCTACTGGATGGCAGTGGGTTAATCTTTATGGAAACAGACTGCCACATCTTTCTCCCTTGAAGTTCCTGGTAGGTTCCAACCCCTGACCTTTGGGTTAAAACCCAGTGCTTAACCACTGTACAGCCAGGGCTCCTTCAATAAAATATGTAGGGAAGTCTGTTCTTTTTGTGAATTTGATCGTCTGTTCTACATTTTCTCCCACTCTGTCCAGGACTTTCTGTTGTAATCCCAGTCAGAGCAGAACCCTGGAGACTCTGGCCCCTGGAGATCCTTCTAACTCAGAACTGAAGCCACCCCTGAAGTTTACCTTTCAGCCAAAGGTAAGAGAGGCCTGTAAAACGAACAGTATATGACATCAAATGGGCTACACCTGCCAAAAAACAGAGAAGAGAAGGCAGGAAGGGACAGGAAAATTGGACAAATGGAATGTGGGAATGTGGGGTGGAAAGGGGGAGAGTGCTGACACAATAGGGATTGCAGCCAATGCCATGAAAAAAATTGTGTATAAATTTTTGAATGACAAAGTAATATAAACATATATATGGAAGGAAAAATTTATTAAAAAAAAAGAAAATGGGAACACTGGCAACAATTTCCAATCTATTGGAATGCTCATTTCACCAGGTGGGGGCCGTTATTTTGATTTTGTAGTTTTTACCCCAAAAAATTTCATGTAAAGAATTATAAATCTAAACAAGAACCCAAATTAAATCCTTAGAACAAATAAAAAATTTTAATATCACAAATAATATCCAATTTACCAAAAATTAATAATAAAAATGAAAAGAGCTGACTAAGCAGAAGAAAATACACAAATAAGTGATACATCGAAAACGAAATAGAGGCTTAAAATAAAGAAATAATCCAAAAATATTAAAACCTAGTTAAACAAAACAACTTTACTAAATTATTAGGCCAGAAATGTTGTGAGCAACGTTATCAGATATGCAGTAGCATAGTTTTGGTAAAACATGGTAGATCTTTTCAAAACTTGCTAATCATTTCTCATGACCTTTGATCATATTCATACCTGTCGCAGTCGTTGAGTTAGGGCTGCTTACCAAAAGGTTTGCAGCTCGATTCCACCAGCGGCTCCTTGGAAACCATACTGGGCAGTTCTGCTCTGTCCTACAGGGTGGCTTTGAGTCAGAATAGACTTGACAGAAGCCGCTTTTTTTTTTTAACTAACAGTTTCATATTAGGAATTTTTCTCGTGTAATTTATAGAAATACACTAAACATACAGGAGAAATTTGAAATGAAGGGCACATGATGAAAATGGAGAAAGGAACTAAAAACATCAACTTGTTGAGATAATGTGCATGTATTCAAAATCGGTTATGAAAACTAGACAGTTACACATTATATACACACATATATACATATGCATATAAGCATATATATTTCACTAAAAATAAAACAATCTACAAAATATTTTAATACCACTGCATAAGTTTCTCAACAGGTGTTTGTATTGCTTGAAATACTTTACATAGTTTACAACCTTTCACCTTTCTAATAATATTCCTGAACATGACTATGTCCTAAGCATAATACAAAGTGGTAAGGCAAAAATAAGAAAGAAATGTTTTTTCTACCCCAATCAAGACTATGAGTGATAGCTGCACGGCCTTGTTGCCCAGTAGGGGTTGCATTGGACCTTCAAACCCTAACCCTTATCTCACCTTCCCAAGAAATGTCTTTCACCTTGCTCCTTTGTGGTTGCCGCCCCAAGAAAATTTCAATTCAATGTATGGTCAAATCAATCTCACATAACTTACCTTGATACTCATTTTTGCAGAAATCGTTCAAATGTAATCTGAATAATTTGGGCAGCCCAGAAGTCATGCAAATCAAGGAAATGAGTGTGCAAAAAAAAAAAAAAAAAACAATACAATCCACTCTACATAATTTATCAAATAAAACACATTCCTTTAAATAGTGTCCCTGAGATTAGTTGTATATTGATCTTTTTGATATGAATTGTAGTAAAGTCTCCAAGGTATTGTAATATTTTAGGTTAAATTCAGAGTAATTAGTGGCCTAAAACAGCTATTTGAGATTTGAATGGTTGTTTTTTTTTTTTTTTTGTTATGAAGGAGACTGCTCACATCCAGCGGGTCATGTTTCTAAAACTGAAGAATAAGCTACTGCATTGAAAAGCACATTCTTCTTCATTAGATGTGTAGACATCCACATTCTTTTCCAGATATAAAGTAATTAATTTTAAAACTTATTTCAGTTGAGATATATAGTGTCTCATATAGAGGTATGTTTCATTTTCCCAGGAAATTTTATTTGAAATAAAACATTAGGTCAGAAGCTGGGGAAGGGGTCTGCAAAATTAAATAGATTTCCCTGTCACCCCACTTGGGGACAGTGTTACATACTCACAGCAAGTCCGTCTTTCACAAAGTTTTAAGTTAAATTATATTGTTTGTTGGTTATATATATCAAAGAGTCACAGAGACAAACTGCATATATTATGAATAATCAAGCTACTTTATTTGGCACCTGTACGGGGTGGCAGAGAAATAGATTTGAAAAGGAACCCAAAACTGTAGAAACCTCTAATCTGAAACACATTTCAGGAACTGTTACCACACTACGAGTGTGCAAGATTGCCTTTGTTTTTTTTTTTTTTTTTTTGCTTCAGACAATAAGCCTTCAATCATTTACCATGAAAAATTTTAATAAAAAAAGAAATGTTCAAACTCATTTTCTCATCCTTATATGAGGCTTTCAACCTCTTGATAGAAATGGGCTGACTGCCTAATCATGGTGGAATTCATATTTTGTTTCTCAGAGGCCTTCTGGGGGAACTAGGTCTCTAGCCCACAATTAAGCACATTGTAGAAATTGTAGGTGATATTTTATGAGGCCTGGTGTCTATACTCCTGGGAGAAAAAAAAAAAAAGAACAAAGGGTCAAGGCTCAAAATATATTTATTCAAGTGAAAAACAAATCAAATAACTGATCTCAACTGAATGTTAAAAAAAGAAAAACCAGTTAACTCTATTTTACCTTTAAAATATGCGTGTAGATTTAGACTCCACATAATTAGTAATCAACTAATATTTACTTTGATTTTTTCCTGTACAAAATATGCATGCAATACTGAGAATTATATAATGTAGGAGATATTATGTTAAATACTGCAATAATTTTATTCTCAAAATAAACAAGTTGGCTTGACCATAGAAGTAAGAGACTCAGCTTTCTGGAAGTCCACAGATCCAATATAAATGTTTCAGCCCCTAAGGTTTAAATGTCTCCAAGTTCATAGACAGGAATTTAGATTTTGGCATGATGCCCACTTAAATTTGTTCTATTTGAATGAGATACATTTAATCTGGAAAAATTAAAGTGAAGTGGGATTTTAACCAGCCAATTCTCTTACCTAATTCCATGGGATGACATAAGACAGCTGCTGTGCTCAAGTAGGAAAAAGAAATGTGCAATAACTTAAGAAGAAAGGTGATGTAGGTCAGAGTTTAGAGAGAAAATACATAGGTTAACTCTATCACACACAGACAGAGATTAAGTCACATCAGTAAGCTCTTATCTTCATTTTTCCTCAATTATGTTATTTTATAATTTATAAATTATAATTTATAATAATTATAACATAATTATTCCTTAATTTGAAATATTTTATCTTATTCTCTAAAACACCTTACAAAGAAACTCCAGTCGTCAAACAATCGTTGAGTCAGTCATAGGATAAAACATAAGCATCCTGGAAACCAATCTCAGAGTTTAACTGAAGAATTGAGTCCTAGGAATGGTCAACACTTGCCTCACTTTTGTTTACTGCTGGAAATATACCTACAATATCAAGGTGACATTTATAAATTTTGAATAATGTGAAACTTGTACAATTTTTGGCACTTGATTTTAGAACCAGAAAACAAAAATGCAAATATAAAATCAATATGATCTTGGAAGGGTCCTGGACAGGTAAGAAGTATTTGCTCTCTTGATTCAGGTATTAATTATTAATTTTCAAGTGTTACTGGTAATAGCATCTACCACTAATATTGTTTATTAAAAAGTAAATTAGTTAACACATGCAAACAACTTACAACATTGTCCAGAATGCTGCAAACACTCAACAAACAGCTTTAATGATGATTATTATTGATGCTGCTGTTTTTACTGCTTTTTTGATTATTATTTCACATAAACTAAGATTCAGGGATGGAAGCATTGCCTGCACTGCTTTTCTCAAACACAGGCACAAATCCTTTTAACAGCTTTCTACACCCCTGTGTTACATGGTTCTACTAAAAACTCAACAAACAAAAATAGAACAAACTCTCTGCACTGAGAATTACTTAAATAAACTCTCTCTATATAGTTGCTCTCTCTGCTCAGGTTCAAAGACTCAACAGCATGATCACTGTTGAGGGCTGACCTCCTTCCAGCCAGGGGCAGCCTTCCTACCTAATAGCCAACACAGGGCAAATGAATGCTTTTGCCACCACTTGAGAAGCACTGAGTCTATACACATGGGTGCTTGGGCCCAAATAGTGAACCAAGAGAGAATCATTAAGTCTCTTTTCCTCCAAATTTAAGCTCTTTAAATTCATACAAATAAGGAAAAAAAAAGAAAGAAAAGATCATCCAATTTTTTTGGATCAAGCTTAATGAGAAGTAATTTAAAGCAGATTTAAAGCAAACGTGTCATGAAGAAAACTAATCAAGTGAATCAATTTTTCCCATAGGCATAATTAAGAAGTCATTGACATCTTTTTTCCCTTAAAATCCAGGTCAATTTGAAGTTTGGTGTTGAAGAAATATGAAGCTCAAAAGGGTAATAAGTAAACAGAGAGAGAGAGATAAATAAATGAATGAACACATGCATGGATGGATGGATGGGTGGATGGGTGGATGGGTGGGTGGGTGGGTGGATGGACAGGCATACAGAAAGACTGACATATGAATGAATGAATAGATGAATAAGTAGTTAAAGAGATAGCTATATCAACAAATCACTAAATAGATGGGTAAATAGATAAACAGATAAATAATAACAATTTGGCTTTCCAGAACTGTATTTTTGTGTGTTGATCTGATATCCTGCCATTCTGTTGAATTTGTATATTAAATCTAATAGCTTCTTTTTGTTTTTCATTTGTATTGTATATTTGTGGGTGTGTGTATGTGAGAGAGAGAGAAAGAGAGAGAATTCCTTAGGATATTCTATGTATAAGATCTTGTCATCTTGAATATGAAAATTTTTACTTCTTTCCAAATTCAAATGCCTTTAAAAAAATTTTAGCCTAACTTTTCTGTCTAGTATTTCCAGAAAAATGTAGAATAAGAGTTATGAAATCAGGCATCCTTGTCTTGTTCCTGATGTTAGGGGAAAACTTGTAGTCTTTCACCAATGCATGTGATGTTAGCTGTGGGTATTTCATAAGTGTCCTTAATCAGATACACATAGTTTCCTTATATTTCTAGTTTGTTGAATGATTTTATTATGAAAGGGTCTTGGATTTTGTGAAATGATGTTTCTGCATTCATTAATCAAATCATTTTTCCTTCATTTTCTTAATTAATTGATATTTATGCTTAACAACTCTTGCATTTGTGGGATAAAGTTCCACTGGGATGTGGTTTGTAGTCTTTTCAATATGCTGCTATGTTTGGTTTGCTAGTATTTTGCTGCTGGATTTGGTTTGTTAGTACTCTGTTGAAGATTTGCATTCATATTCATAAGGGATATTGTGGGGTTTTTTGGCTTTGGCATCAGGGTGATTATGTCATCATAGAATCAGTTACAAAGTGTTCCCTACTATTTTCTTTTGCAAGAGTTTGGGAAAGATTAATGTTAATTTGTATTCGGTACTTTGTTATAATTTCTATCTCCTTATTGTTGTTGTTGTTTTTGCTAGGTGCGCTCGAGTCATTTCCGACTCATAGCCACCCTATGCACAACAAAAGGAAACACTGCCCGATCCTGTGCCATCCTCACGATCATTGCTATACATGAGCCCATTGTTGCAGCCACCATGTCAGTCCATCTTGAGGGCCTTCCTCTTTTTCACTGACCCTATTCTTTACCAAGGATGATGTCCTTCTCCAGAGACTGATCCTTCCTGACAACATGCCCAAAGTATATGAGATGAAGTCTCACCATCCTTGCTTCTAAGGAGCATTCTGGCTGTACTTCTTCCAAGGCAGATTTGTTCCTTATTTTGGCACATCATGATATATTCAATATTCTTCACCAACAGATGCCAATTTTTCTTCAGTCTTCCTTACTCATCATCCAGCTTTCATTGCTTGGGTCAGGGGCACCTTAGTCTTCAAGGTGACGTCCTTGCTTTTTAACACTTTAAGGAGGTCTTTTGTAGCAGATTTGCCCACTGCTGCTTCCATGGAAGTTGATTGCTGAAACAAGTAAAATGAAATCCTTATTGTTTTATCTTTGATCCATTTTGAGTTAGTTTTTGTTTATGATGTGAAGTATGGGTCCTGATTCATTTTTTCTACAGATGGACATTCAGTTTTGCCAGTGCCATTTGTTAGAGACTGTCTTTTCCCAATTTAACAAAATTCGGCCCTTTGTCAAAAATCAGCGGCCCATAGCTGGATGGATTTACATCTGTCTTCTAAATTCTGTTCCATCGGTCTGTGTGTTTGTCATTGTACAAATACCAGTCTGTTTTGATTGCCATGCCTGTATAGTAGGTTCTGAGATTCAGTAGTGCGAGGCCTTCTTTCTACCTTGTTCTTCTTTAGTAGCACTTATCCAAGGCCTCTTTCCTTTTCACATTGGATTGGTGATTAGTGTTTCCATCTCATTAAAGAATGCTGTTGCAATTTGGATCGGTATTGCATTATATTTGTAGATCACTTCAGGTAGTATTGACATTTTCATGATGTTGAGTCTTCCTATCCATGAGCATTTTTTTTTCTTCCAATTATATAGGTCTCTTGGTTTCTTGCAGTAGCATTTTGTAGTTTTCTTTGTATAGGTCTTTTATATCCTTGGTTAGATTTATTCCCAAGTGTTTTATCATTTGGGGGGCTATTATAAACGGCATTCTTTTTGTGATTTACTTTTTGAAGTTCTCTTTGTTGATGTAGAGGAATCCAACTGATTTTTTATATGTTGATATTGTACCCTGCTACTTTGCTGACTCCTTCTATTAGTTCCAGTAGTTTTTTGTGGAATCCTTGGAGTTTTCCACGTATAGGTTCATTTCATCTGTGTATAGGGAAAATTTTGCTTCTTCCTTCCAATTTGGAGGTCCTTTGTTTCTTTCTTTTTCCATATTTCTTTAGGTAAGACTTTCAGTGCAATGACATTTTGGTTAGCAGCTGAGCAATTAACCAATGCACCACAAGTCCTCCTCTATGTCGTTACCTTGAAATTTACTGTTATCTTCCTAAGTTTAAAACAGTCTTTTATTTATTGATATCACTTTGGCTTCCTCTCCATATGAAAGTTCTATAACTACACCATTCATTCCGTCTTTTTTGTTTTGATGTCATCATTTACATATTGATGTCTTTGGTTCCCTGTTTTTAGCCTTTTAGCTTTGTTTTATTTTTAAAATTCTTTATTTGGGTTGGTATCTGGGTGGTCTGTCCTGTGTCCAAATATCAGATTATTGTTTAATGTTTTTGGTTCTCTATTCGAAGGACTCTCTTTAATATTTCTTGTAAGTTTGGTCTGGTTTTTACAAATTCCCTTAATTTCTGCATATCTGGAAATATTCTAATGTTGCCATTGTATTTGAGAGACATTTTTACTTAATATAGAATTGCTGAGTTTTTTTTTGTTTTTTTTTTACTTTCGACCTTTTATATAGGTCTTCCCACTGTCTTCTTGCCTACGTGGTTTTAGCTACATAGTTGGAGATTAGTTTTATTGGTTCCCCTTTGTAGATAGGTGACTTTATTTTTCCTTAGCTGATCTCAGGATTCTTTGTTTGTCTTTGGTCCTTTTTTTTTTTGCACGTTTGTTTATAAGTCTTAGTGACTTTCTTTGGGCTCTATCCTGTAGAGGGTTCATTGCGCTTCTTGGATGAGTATCTTCTTGTCTTTCATGATGATAGATAGTGAAGTTTTCTGCCAGGATTATTTGACAATTGTCTCTGTGTTTTGCATTGCACCCAGCCCCATCCATTGGATCTCTTATCATATGCAAGTTGTTCCTCTTGATAGTGTCCCACATAATTATTAGGATTTCTTCATTCTTTTTTCTGATTTTTCCTCAAACAAATTGGTATCAAGGGACTTTTCTTTAATTTCACTAATCTGTCTTCCATTGCTTCAATTCTGGTCCTATATCTTTCTTTTGAGTTGTCTGTTTCTGAAATTTTATTCTTAATCTTTTGGCTTTCTAGTTGATGTTTTTGTATGGTTTCCAGTTGTTTCGTTTTTATATTGTTTTCCTGAATTCTTTATCACCTTTATGAGTTGTAAACAACTTGACAACAATGGGTTTTTCGTTTGTTTGTTGCTTTCTTTCATTTTGTCAGTGCCTTCCTTGATTTTGTCTATATTTTTCTTGGTTTTGCCTGTGTTTTCACAGGCTGTTTCTTACCCCCGGCAGTTTTTTTGTTCTTTATTTCAGTCACTTGCTGACTCCATCCTGTCCTGCTTCTTTTTGTGATTTGATATTGTCTGTTGTTTCCGAAGCATCAAGAAATTATTATATCTATTTATTTACTGTGTGTTTGTTGAACCCTGAAATTTTGTTTTGTTTTGATATATCCAAGTAGGCTGGGCCTGTGTTTTGCTCTGGTCTCTAATTTTGCCATTTTGATGCTCTCGGTACCTTTCTCAGGGTTGGTGGAGGAATGACTGCATGTGTGAGTGTGGGTCTCTCGTGGGGCTGTTGAGGATATAGGTGGTGTTTCTGTTGAGGTGGTGTGTTTGTCTGTCCAGCTGGACCCTGGCTGTGGGTGCAGTGGGTGATCTTCCTAGTTGTGGGGTTGGGTGCTGTGTGTGTGCTCTGCTGATAGCAGGGTGGTTGGGTTTGGGGTATCTGGGTTGTTGGTCCCCAGATGAGTTGTCTGGAAACTCTCATCAATGGTTCCAGGTGAGCAGGGTTATGTGGGGATGTTTAGAATTAGAATATAGAGTACAGAAGAATATACAATATACATTATAGAAGAATATACACAGTAGACTATACAATACAGAATATAGATTATACAAGAGCATATAGTACAGAATTTAGAATATAGAAAGTAGAATGTAGAATACACAATATAAAATGTAGAATAAAGACTATAGAATACAGAGTATAAAATATAGAAAATTATGGAATGTAGAATGTAAAATATAGAAGAATACACTATATTCTATTTTCAAAGTTCTTTTACATTCTGTATTCTATCTTCAGTGTTCTATGTTCCATATTCTATGTTTCAAATTCTCTATTTTCTATAATCTATGTTCTTCTATATTCTATATTTTTGTATATTCTATATTCCATACTCTGCATTCTATATTTGATGTTCTACATTCTATATTTTTCTACATACAATATTCTTCTATGTTCTATATTTCATATTCCATATTCTACATTGTATATTTTAAATTCTTCCATATTCTATGCTCTATATTCTGTATTCTACATTCTAAATTCTTATTCTATGTTCTTCCATATTCTTCTATATTCTATATACTGTATTTTTCTGTATTCTATATTCCATAGTCTACATTCTTCCTTCTATATTCTACATTCTTCTATATTCTGTATTCTATACTCTTCTGTAGTGTATATTTTGTTTTACATTCTATATTCTTATTCCATTATCTTCTATAATCTATATTCTTCTATATTCTGTGTTCTTTATGCTTTATTTATATTCTATATTTTGTATTCTATATTCTTCTATATTCTATATTCCATCCTGTGTTCTGTATTCAATGTTCTTTTTCTATATTCTATAATTTTCTGTATTCTATATTCTACATTCTATATAGTCTGTATCATATATTGTTCTATATTGTATATTCTGTATTTTGCATTCTACATTCCATAATCTTCTATATTGTATAATGTATATTCTCTATATTATGTATTTTATTCTATATTTTATATTCTACATTCTATTTTCTAAATTCTGTATTTTCTATATTCCATTGATTGTATTCTATATTCATTTTTCTCTATAGTCTATATTTTTTAATAATTTTCTGTATTCTATATTCCATATTGCATATTATGTATACTCTATTCTACATTCTCTTATAGTCTATCTTCTATATTTAATTCTACATTCTATATTCCAGAATCTTCAATATTCTATAATCTATATTCTTCTATATTCTATGTTCTTTATTCTATATGTTATATTCTATATTTTGTATTCTACTTTGTACATACTCTATTCTATATTTATCTCTATTTTATATTTTTCTATATTCTCTATTCCATACCCTGTATTCTATATCACATATTCTATATTCTGTGTTCTATGTTCTATATCCAATATTTTTATATACTATATTCTTCTGTATTCTATATTCCGTATTCTATATTCTACATTCTGCATTCTATATTCTATAGTCTTCTATGTTCTGTATTCTATACTCTTCTACATTCTTATTCTACATTCTATATTCTTCTCTTATAATCTATATTCTTCTGCTATATTCTATATTGTACATTCTAAATTGTATATTAAATATTCTACAGTCTACATTCTATATTCTAAATTTTGTAATATTCTTTATTCTTCTCTATACTCTATTCCACATTCTATGTTCTCTATTCTACATTCTATATTCCATTTTCTTCTATATTCTACATGTTCTCTTCTAAATTTTTCTGAATTCTGTATTCTTCTATATTCTATATTTTTTAGTGTTTATTCTACCTTCTAATCTCTATATTCTATATTCTTCTGTAATCTAATATTCTCTTGTATTCTCTATTCTACATTCTATATTCTTCTATAGTCTGTAATCTATATTCTTCTACTTTCTTTATTCTATATTTTTCAACAGTGTATATCCGATACCTTATATTCCATATTTGTCCATATTCTATTTTCTTCTATGTTCTATCTTCTATTTTCTGTAGTCTGTCATCTATATTCTGTATTCTTCTATATTCTGCATTCTATATCCTATATCTTCTATATTCTAAATTTTTGCTCTGTATTTTCCTATATTCCATATTCTGTTTTTCAGTTTTCTATATTCTTCTATAATTATACTCTACATTCTTCTATTGTCCATATTCCATATTCTTCTATACTCTATATTCTTTTATATTCTGCATTGTATTTTCTGTCCTATGTTCTCCTATATACTATATTCCTCTATATTCTATGTTCTAAATTCTTCTATATTCTATATTTTATATTCTACATTCTAAATTCTATATTCTCCTATGTTCTATATTCTTTTATATTCTCTTTCTATATTTTTACATATTCTAGGTTCTATATTCCATACTCTGTATTCTATATTGTATATTCAAAGTTCTATGTTCTATATTCTTTATTTTTATATATACTATATTTTTCTGCGTGGTATATTCTATGTTCCATATTCTACATTCTGTATTCTTTTAAATTCTGTATTCTTTTATATTTTACATTCTACATTCCATAATTCTCTGTATTCTACAATCTGTATTCTGTATTATATAGTCTTTATTCTATATTTTATATTCTGTAGTCTACATTCTATATTCTGTATTCTATGTTCTTCAGTAATCTATACTCTTCCTTGTATAGTCTTCTACTGTGTACATTCTTCTATAATGTATATTCTGTATTCTATATCCTAATTCTTCTATATTCTCTATTCCATATTCTGTATTCTTCAATATTCTGTATTCTACATTCTACTATATTCTTTTTCTTGTATTTTCCATACCCTTGTATATTCTATATTCTTCTATATTCCGTATTCTATGTGCTCCTATATTCTATATTTTACATTGTACATTCTATATTCCATTATTTTCTATATTGTATGATTTATATTATATTCTATACTTTCCTGTATTCTTCATTGTATACTTTGCATTGTATAATCTGTATTCTACATTGTACATTTTATATTCTTCTGCATTCTATATTCTAAATTTATATTCTATTTTCTTTTATATCCTGTATTCTTTATGCTATATTCTTCTATAATGTATATTCTATATTCTTCTTTATTCCAAATCCTCTATACACTATATTGTTCTGTTTACAAAGTTCTTTTATATTCTGTATTCTATCTTCAGTGTTCTATGTTCCATATTCTATATTTTAAATTCTCTATATTCTGCAATCTATGTTCTTCTATATTCTATATTTTTGTATATGCTATATTCCATACTCTGTATTCTATATTTGATGTTCTATATTCTGTTTTGCCACATACACTATTCTTCTATATTCTATATTTCATATTCCAATTCTACATTCCACATTGTATATTTTAAATTCTTCCATATTCTATGCTCTGTGTTCTATATTCTACATTCTAAATTCTTCCATATACTTCTAGTCTATATTTTTCTATCTACTATATATTTCTGTATTCTCTATTCCATATTCTATATTCTTCCTTCTATATTCTATATTCTACTATGTTCTGTATTCTATATTCTTCTATATTGAATATTCTGTATTTTAAATTCTATATTCCATTATCTTCTATATTCTATAATCTATATTCTTCTATAGTCTGTGTTCTTTACCCTTTGTTTTATATTCTGTATTCTACATTCTATATTTTTCTATACTCTATATTTTCTATATTACATATTCCATACTCTGTGTTCTATATTCAATGTTCTTTTTCTATATTTTTCTATACAATTTTCTGTATTCTATATTCTTCATTCTTTATATTCTTCTATAGTCTGTATCATATATTTTTCTATATTGTAAATTCTGTATTTTACATTCTACATTCTATATTCCATAATCTTCTATGCTGTATAATGTATATTCTCTATATTATGTATTTTTTCTATATTTTATATTCTATATTCTGTATTCTACATTCCGTATTCTAAATTCTATATTTTTCTATATTCCATTGTCTATATTCTATATTCAATGTTGTTTTCTATATTCTATATATTTTATAATTTTCTGTATTCTATATTCCATATTGCATATTCTGTAAACTATATTCTACATTCTATATTTTCTTACATTCCATCTTCTATATCCTATATTTAATTCGATATTCGAGAATATTCTATATTCTTCTGTATTCTATGTTCTTTATTCTACTTTGTACGTACTCTATTCTACATTCTATATTTAAGTCTATTCTATATTCTATATTCCATACTCTGTATTCTATATTCCATATTCGATGTTCTATATTCTGTATTTTTTATATCTTGTATTCTTCTGTATTCTACATTCTATATTCCATATGCTATATTCTACATTCTGCATTTTATATTCTTCTATGTTCTGTATTCTATACTCTTCTACATTCTATATTTTTCTGTTGTAATCTATATTCTTATACCTGCTATATTCCATATTGTACATTCTAAATTCTATATTCAATATTCTAGTCTACATTCTATATTCTAAATTTTTCAATATGCTTTATTCTTCTCTATTCCCTATCCCATATTCTATGTTCTCCATTCTCCATTCCATTTTCTTCTATATTCTATATTCTACATTTTGTATTCTAATTTTTTTCTGAATTCTATATTTTTTATGTATATTCTACCTTCTAATCTCTATATTCTTCTGTAATCTATTCTCTTGTATTCTCTATTCTACATTCTATATTCTTCTATATTTTGTCATCTGTATTTTTCTACTTTATTCTCTATTCAATACTGTATATCCTATACCCTATATTCCGTTTGTCAATATTCTACTTTCTTCTACATTCTATCGTCTATATTCTGTAGTCTGTCATCTATATTCTTTATTCTTCTATATTCTGCATTCTATATCCTATATCTTCTAAATTTATGCTGTTTTCCTATATTCTGTATTCTATATTTTTCAATATTCTACATTCTTCTATAATTATATTCTACATTCTCCTATTTTCCATATTCCTTATTCTTCTATACTCTATATTTTTCTATATTCTTTTTTCTTTTATGTTCTGTATTGTATCTTCTATGTTCTTCTATATACTATATTCCTCTATATTCTATAGCCCATATTCTATATTCTACGTTCTAAATTCTTCTATATTCTATATTTTATACTCTACATTCTAAATTCTTTTATATTCTATTTCTATATTCTTCCATAATCTAGGTTCTACATTCCATTCTCTGTATTTTATATTGTATATTTAAAGTTCTATGTTCTATATTGTTTATCTTTCTATATACTGTTTTTCTGTATGGTATATCCTATGTTCCATATTCTATATCCTATATTCTACATTCTGTATTCTTCTATAGTATGCATTCTAAATTCTTCTATATTTTACATTCTACATTTCATAATTTTCTATATTCTATAATCCGTAACCAATACTCTTCATTTTATATTTTATATTCTGTATTCTACATTCTATTTTCTATATTCCAAATTCTGTATTCTATGTTCTTCTATAATCTATATTCTGTATCGTATAGTCCTGTAGGGTAGCCTGCATGCAGAACAGGCCCGAATAGCGGAGCCCCGCAGGTAAGGCGAAGCCCGAAAGGAGAGTCCTGCAGGCAACAATAGTCTCGAAAGGAGAGCCCCGCAGGCATGAACAGGCCCGAACAGAGAGTCCCGCAGGGAAGAACAGGCCCGAAAGGAGAGTTCTGCAGGCAAGTATATGCCCAAATGGAGAGTCCCGCAGGCAAGTATAGGCCCTAACGGAGAGTCCCGCAGGCAAGAATATCCCCTAATAGAGAAGCCCCACAGGCAAGAACAGGCCCAAATAGCGGAGCCCCGCACGCAGAAAAAGGCCTGAATAACGGAGCTCCACAGGCACTAAGAGGCCCGAATAGAGGAGCCCTGCAGACAAGAGAAAGTCTGAAAGGAGAGTCCCGCAGGCAAGAATAGTCCTGAACTGGGACTCACGCAGGCAAGAATAGGCCAGAATTGGAGCCCGGCAGGCAAGAAAAGGCCCTTCCACAGTCCCGCGGGCAAGAATAGGCCTGAAGAGAGGAGCCCCACAGGCAAGAACAGGCCCGAACAGAGTTCCACAGGCAAGAATAGGCCCGAACAGGGAAGCCTGGAGTCGAGAACAGGCCCGAACGGAGAGTCCCGCAGGCGAGAACAGGCCTGAAAGGAGAGTCCCGCAGCCGAGAAAAGGCCCGAACAGAGATTCCCACAGGCCAGAATAGAGGAGCCCTGTAGGCAAGAATAGGCCTGAACAGGGTCCCGAAGGCAAAAATAGACCTGAACGGAGAGTCCCGCAGGCAAGAACAGGCCAGAACGGAGATTTCTGTAGCCAAGAATAGGCCCCAACAGAATCCGGAAGGCAAGAACAGGCCCTAATAGAGGAGTCCCGCACGTACGAACACCCGAATAGCGGAACCCGCCACACAGGATCACGCACAAATACTGGAGCCCCGCAGGCACGTACACGCCCGAATAACGGAGGCCTGCAGGCTCAAACAGGCCTGAATAACGGAGCTCCGTAGGCACGAACAGGCCCAAATAGAAGAGCCCCGCAGGCAAGAGGAGGAAGGAAAGGATGCTCCCGCAGGCAAGATTAGGCCCAAAGAGAGAGTTCTGCAGGTAAGAATAGGCCCGAACGGAGATTCCCACAGGCCATGTTAGAGGAGCCCTGTAGGCAAGAATAGGCCTGAACAGGGTCCGGCAGGCAAAAATAGACCTGAACGGAGAGTGCCGCAGGAAAGAATAGGCCAGAACGGAGATTTCTGTAGCCAAGAATAGGCCCCAACAGAATCCGGAAGGCAAGAACAGGCCCGAATAGAGGAGCCCCGCACGCAAGAACAGGCCCGAATAGCGGACCCGCCACACAAGAACACACACGAATATCGGAGCTCCGCAGGCACAGCAGGCCCGAATAGAAGAGCCCCGCAGGCAAGAGGAGGAGAAAGGATGCTCCCGCGGGCAAGATTAGGGCCGAATGGAGGTTCCGCAGGCAAGAATACGTCCGAAGGGAGAGTCTCGCAGGCAAAAATAGGCCCTAACGGAGAGTCCTGCAGGCAAGAATAGGCCTGAAGGAATGATCCCACAGGCAAGAATAGGCCCGAACAGAGTGTCCCATAGGCATGAATGGGCCCTAACAGAAGGTCCTGCAGGCGAGAATAGGCCGGAAGGGAGAGTCCCGCAGGCCACGATAGGCCCGAACAGAGATACCCGAATGCAAGAATAGGCCCAAATACAGGAGCCCCGCAAGCAAGAATAGGCCCTAAGGGAGAGTCCCGCAGGGGAGAACAGGTCCGAAAGGAGAATCCCACAGGCAAGAAGAAGCCAGAATAGAGGAGCCCTGTAGGCAAGAATTGGCCTGAACATGGTC
Organism: Loxodonta africana; assembly: GCF_030014295.1. NCBI lineage: Eukaryota > Metazoa > Chordata > Mammalia > Proboscidea > Elephantidae > Loxodonta > Loxodonta africana. The sequence goes on from NW_026975027.1 coordinate 56,722, forward strand.
CCGCAGGCAAGAATATAGAATGTTGAATACAGTATAAAGAATATGGAATATAGAATACACAAAAATATAGTATATGTAAATATATAGAAAATAGAAGATTGAATATAAAAAAATATAGAATATAGAAAAATTTCAAATGTTTAATATAGAATGTAGAATATAGAAGAATTTAAAATGTAGACTACAATATGGAATATAGAATACAGAAGAATATAGTATAGAGAAATATAGAACATAGAACATCAAATAGAGAATAGAGAGTATGGTATATACGATATAGGAAAATATAGAATATAGAAGAACATAGAATTTAGAATGTGGAATATAGAATATAGAAGAATTTAGAACATAGAATATGGAATATAGAAGGAAATAGTACATAGAAGAAAACTGAACATAGAACACAGAACACAGAAGCTAGAATACAGAATGTAAAAGAATATAGAAAATAGTAGAATATAGAATATACAAGAATATGGAATACAGAAGAATATAAACAAGAGTATAGATTATAGAATGTACATTACGGAAGAATATAGAATACAGAATATAGAAGAATATTGAATATAAATTTAGAATATAGAATAGAGAAGGCTATAGAAAATACAAGAAAAAGAATATAGTAGCATGTAGAATACACAATATGGAAGAAGAGAGAATATAGAAGAATTAGAATATAGAATAGAGAAGAATATAGAATATACATTATAGAAGAGTATACACAGTAGAAGACTATACAATACAGAATATAAATTATACAAGAACATGTAATACAGAATTTAGAATATAGAAAGTAGAATACAGAAAACAATATAAAATATAGAATAAAGACTATAGAATACAGATTATAAAATATAGAAAATTATGGAATGTAGAATGTAAAATATAGAATACACTATATTCTTCTATTTTCAAAGTTCTTTTGTATTCTGTATTCTATCTTCAGTGTTCTGTGTTCCATATTCTATATTTTAAATTCTCTGTATTCTATAATCTATGTTCTTCTATATACTATATTTTTGTATATTCTATATCCCATACTCTGTATTCTATATTCTATATTTTTCTACATACAATATTCTTCTATATTCTACATTGTATATTTTAAATTCTTCCATATTCTATGTTCTGTATTCTACATTCTAAATTCTTTTCCTTCCATATTCTATATTCTTCTATATACTATAATTTTCTGTATTCTACATTCCATATTCTACATTCTTCCTTCTATATTCTATATTCTGAATTCTATATTCTTCTATATTGTAGATTCTGTATTTTACATTCTATATTCTATATTCCATTATTTCTATATTCTATAATCTATATTCTATATTCTGTGTTCTTTATGCTTTATTTCATATTCTATATTTTGTATTCTACATTGTATATTCTTCTGTATTCTATGTTCCATACTCTGTGTTCTATATTCAATGTTCTTTTTCTATATTCTATATTTTTCTGTATAATTTTCTGTATTCTATACATTCTATATTCTTCTATAGTCTGTACCATATGTTCTATATTGTATATGCTGTATTTTACATTCTACATTCTATATTCCATAATCTTCTATATTCTAGAATGTATATTCTCTATATTATGTATTTTTTATTCTATATTTTATATTCTGTATTCTACATTCTATATTCTAAATTCTATATTTTTCTATATTCCATTGTCTGTATTCTATATTCAATGTTTTTTCCTATAGTCTATATTTTTTTATAATTTTCAGTTATAATTTTCAGTATTCTATATTCCATATTGTATATTATGTAAACTATATTCTACATTCTATATTCTCTTATATTCCATCTTCTATTAAAAAAATTTTTTTTATTCTGTATTCCAGAATCTTCTATATTCTGTAATGTATAGTCTTCTATATTCTATGTTCTTTATTCTATATTTTATATTCTGTATTGTACTTTGTACATACTCTATTCTATATTCTATATTTATCTCTATTCTATACTTTTCTATATTCTCTATTAATACCCTGTATTGTATATTCAATATTCTATATTCCAAATTCTTCTATATTCCATATTCCACATTCAAAATTCTATGTTCTTCTATATTCTATATTTTCCTATATCCTATATATATTCCATACTCTCTATTCTATATTCGATGTTCTATGTTGTATATTCTGTATTTTTCTCTATACTATATTCTTCTGTATTCTATATCCCATATTGTATATTCTACATTCTATATTCTAAAATCTTCTATATTCTACATTCTGTATTCTATATTCTTCTGTATTCTACGTTCTATATTCAATCTTCCGTTTTCTATATTTTTACATATACTATGTTTTTGTGTATTCTGTATTCCATATTCTTGATACTATAGTCAACATTCTATGTTCTTCTATATTCCGTATTCCATAGTCTCCTACATTCTATATTTTACACTGTACATTCTATATTCCATAATCTTCTGTATTGTATAATTTACAATCTTTTATATTCTATAATCTATATTCTCCTTTATTGTTCATTCTATACTTAGCATTCTGTAATCTGTATTCCACATTGTACATTTTATATTCTTCTGTATTCTATATTCTAAACATATATTCTATGTTCTTCTATATTCTGTTATCTATGCTATATTCTTCTATATTCTGTTATCTATGCTATATTCTTCTATAATGTATATTCTATATCCTTATTTATTCCAAATCCTCTATACACTATATTCTTCTATTTTCAAAGTTCTTTTATATTCTGTATTCTATCTTCAGTGTTCTATGTTCCATATTCTATATTTGAAATCTTTACATTCTATAATCTATGTTCTTCTGTATTCTATATTTTTCTATATTCTATATTCCATACTCTATTCGATGTTCTATATTCTGTATTTTTCTACATACAATATTCCTCTGTGTTCTATATTGCACATTTCATATTCCATATTCTACTTTCTGCATTGTATATTTTAAATTCTTCCATATTCTGTGTTCTATATTCTTCCATATTCTTCTATGTTCTATATTTTTCTACATACTATATTTTTCTGTATTCTATATTCTTCATTCTTCATTCTATATTCGTCTATATTCTGTACTCTATATTCTTCTATATTGTATATTCTGCATTTTATATTCTATATTCCATTATCTTCTATATTCTTTAATCTATATTCTTCTATATTCTGTGTTCTTAATTTCATATTCTATATTTTGTATTCTATATTCTTCTATATTCTATATTCCATACTCCGTGTTGCATATTCAGTGTTCTTTTTCCGTATTCTATACTTTTCTATATAATTTTCTGTATTCTATATTCTTCCATAGTCTGTATCATATATTCTTCTATATTCTACATTCTACATTCCGTAATCTTCTATATTCTGTAATGTTTATTCTATACATTATGTATATTTTTATTCTGTTTTATATTCTATATTATTCTATATTCCATTGTCTGTATTCTATATTCAATTTTTTTCTATAGTCTATATATTTTATAATTTTCTGTATTCTGTATTCCATATTGCATATTCTGTATACTATATTCTGCATTCTATATTCTCTTATATTCCATCTTGCATATTCTATATTTAAATCTACATTCTATATTCCAGAATCTTCTATATTCTATAATCTATATTCCTTTATATTCTATGTTCTATATTTTATATTCTGAATTCTACTTTGTACATACTCTATTCTATAGTCTATATTTATCTCTATTCTATGTTTTTTCTATTTCTCTGTTTCATGCTCTGTATTCTATATTCCATATCAATGTTCTATATTCTATATTTTTATATACTATATTCTTCTGTATTCCACATTCTATATTCGTTATTCTATATTCATCCTGCATTCTTCTATGTTCTGCATTCTATACTCTTCTACATTCTTATTCTATATTCTTCACTTATAATCTATATTCTTCTATCTGCTATATTCTATATTGTACATTCTAAATTCTATATTCAATATTCTACAGTCTGCATTCTATATTTTAAATTTTTCAATATTCTTTATTCTTCTCTATACTCTATTCCATATTCCATGTTCTCCATTCTAAATTTTATATTCTATTTTCTTCTATATTCTACATTTTATGTTCTAAATTTTTCTGAATTCTTCTATCTTCTATATTTTTATTGTACATTCTGCCTTCTAATCTCTATATTCTTCTATAATCTAATATTCTCTTGTATAGTCTATTCCGTATTCTCTATTCTACATTCTATATTCTTCTATGTTCTATATTCTTTTATATTCTATTTCTATATTTTTCTATAGTCTAGGTTGTATATTCCATATTCTGTATTCTATACTGTATATTCTATGTTCTATATTCTAAAATCTTCCATATTCTACATTCTGTATTCTAAATTCTACATTCTATATTCTTCTAGATTCTGTATTCTAGATTTTTCTATATTCTGTGTTCTATATTCAATCTTCTATTTTCTATATTTTACATATACTATATTTTTGTGTATTCTATATTCCATATTCTTGATACTATATTCAACATTCCATATTCTTGTATATTCTGTATTCCATTTTCTCCTATATTCTACATTTTACATTCTACATTGTATTTTCCATAATCATGTATATTGTATAATTTATAGTCTATATTCTGTAATTTATATTCTCTTATATTCTTCATTCTATAGTTTGCATTCTATAATTGCTATTCTACATTGTACATTTTGTATTCTTCTGTATTCTATATTCGGAATTTATATTCTATTTTCTTCTATATTCTGTATTCTTTATGCTATGTTCTTCTATAATGTATATTCTATACTTTTCTTTATTCCAAATCCTCTATACACTATATCCTTCTATTTTCAAAGTTCTTTTATATTCTGTATTGTATACTCAGTGTTCTATGTATCATACTCTATATTTTAAAGTTTCTGTATTCTATGATCTGTGTTCTTGGATGTTTTTCTACATTCTGTATTTTTGTATATTCTATATTCCATACTCTGTATTCTATATTCGATGTTCTATATTTTTCTTCATACAATATTGTTCTATATTCTATATTGCATATTTTGTACTACATATTATATATTCTACATTCTATATTTTAAATTCATCTATATTCTCTATTCTATAGTCTATGTTCTTCCATATTCTATCTTTTTATATACTATATATTTTTGTATTCCATATTCTATATTTGTCCTATATTCTATATTCTTCTATATTCTGTTTTCCTCTATATTGTGAATTCTGTACTTTACAATCTATATTCTATTGTCTTCTATATTCTATAAAATATATTTTATGTTCTGCGTCATTTATACTTTATTTCCTAATCTATGTTTTTTATTCTATATTATATATTCTATGTTCAATATTCTATATTCTTCTATATTCTATATTTCCTATTCCATACTATGTGTTCTATATTGAATGTTCATTTTCTATATGTGGCAAACAGGTCATCCGTGTCCCCACATCCATAAACCACTGGACTGCTGGGGCCCAGGCTGCCAGGATTTCGGCCTTGCCTTCGGAGCCCGGCCACATACGCAGCTTTTGACCGGAGGCAGGGATGGGTAGAAAGCAAAAATTTGGAAAATGGCAGTGTCTCCTCGATTTTCCTGGCATTGTCTTTTTGAGCGGAATGCTTTTTTTCCTAGTAGGATGAGACACTGACGGAAAAGGCAGGATTATGTGTGCAGGAAAGGTGTGTGCTGAGAGGGTGACGACGTTGAGACTAGGTTGGGATCTTTTGTCCCAGGAAAGGCCCCTGGCAGGTGTGGGTCAATGTTCTCGGCCCTTCCCGTTGTGGGGGGCAGTTTCACCATACAAAGCAGCAGAGGAATTATTCCTCGCCTGAGAACTTGCATTTCCCCCAAGCTACAACTGGCCAGGGTCCACCCTACTTTATTCCTCATGTCAATCAACAAGAGCTAAGACATTCCAGAGAGACTACCTGCTATTGTCTGTCCGTGGGAAAGTGGTACAGCCAGAAGCCTCCTCCGTTTCATCTCTAGGCTCTCTCTCAGGCCCCTCGTACTTGTGATGTGTCTCAGAGGTAGAATGAATAGATTTCTCTGAATGACCACGTACAGAGAGGGGCCATAGATGCTGAGGAAGGGTGCCTTGAATACTGATATTCTAGCATAAGTGGAACAGAGATACTTCCCTGCTATCCCAGTGTGTCGAACCTGTCCACATCAACGGTTACCTACTGTGAAGATATTCCCTGGGTGCCCTCCATTTTGTGGCCAAAGACAGAAGGGGCCGTTGTGTATCCATGGGTAAAATGGAGGGCTCTGCGGAACCGGTGGGTTAGGCTGGACCTCTCCTATTGGCTCAGTGTTTGTAACCCGTCCCCGTCAGAAGTTCCGCCCAGCCTTCCGGTGGCGGTCTCCATGCTGATTAGGAAAAAAACCTTACGCCCCGCACTCAGCCTTCACCTGACCTACCTGGCCTCTTTACCCTCATCGAGACCACTGTTTGGATGAAAGAAAGGATGTCGGCCAGTGACCAAGTGTCCTCATTGCCTTTGAAGGATTAGGCTCCTGGCCTGGGCAGAAGACAGCCAAGGTCAGCCTGAGCCTAGACACCTAGTGACCTGTGACACTGCAACCAGTGATAGATGTTGATTTCCACGCTCACGTATCCTCAGGTGGCGGATTCACAGTGTCAGAGGAGAACTATAAGTAGAGATCACACACTCACGAGGGCATGGGTCAAAGGTCGGGGAAAATACCTGAGGTCGTGGAGCTCTAGCAGAGCCAGCCTAGGGCCAAGGCCTCCCTCTTGTACGTGGCAAAGTGGTGAACCATAGGCATGAATTTCGGTGGCTGGATATGACTCTAGAACTTATTCAACTTGTTTTATGCTGTTGGGTACTTGGACTTGTTTCAGAGTATCACTATTATAAATAAAACTATAATGAAGATGCTCATATATAAATCTTTCTCTAAATCTGATGATTTCCTTAGGATAGATTCCAAGCAAGGGCTTTGCGATAGTGTTTAAATTGTATTGTTTTCTTTCCCTGACTCTATGCCAGACTCCACTGCAGCTCGGTGTTTTCATTGTTGCAGGATTTTTAGACATGCCTCAGGAATTTAGACAGTGACTGGTCATTTTCTTTAGTTAAAACATTTTCTTTTGATGTAATAACTCCAACAGAAACATTCTTTCAATTTTCCTAATAATGCTACATGTTTATTTATGTATTATTTAAGCATCACTTATCAGTAAACCAAATTCCAGCTTAAATGATTCAGCACATTGATGAATATTTAGAACGCTTCCCCTTGGAGATATGCACTTCTATAGTCATCAGTGATGATCAAAAGCAAACTAAATTGCTTAATTTTCTAACAGAAAACATTGGTGCTTTCATGACTATTAACTAACTCAATCAATCTTAATTACTTAATCATGTCAGTTGCTAAGACCTTAAATTGGAGAAAAAGAATGCATTTGGGAGGTGATGTTTACTTTCTCCCAAACTGAACATCAAGACTGCACCCAAAGTATATAATGTCCATCAACATTTACTGAATATCTGACGGCTTCAAATTTGGTGATGATATGTGAAGAATGCTTAGAGCTAACATAGAGCCTAAATATTTATGAAAAACGTATAAAAAATACATACAAAGAACACTGCTTAGTAAAAACAACTGTGCAGAAGTGATCTGAAAATGCTGAGGTAGGCACATTTTCTAGCAGATCTAACATGAGAAAGGACAGAAAGTTGGAAATGAATCTGAAAAGGACTCAAGATGAGACAAGGATCTTTTAAAAGCAGCTTCTTTTTGTTGTGAGGTGCCGTTGAGTGGATTCCGACTCATAGCGACCCTGTAGAACAAAGTAGAACTGCCCCATAGGGTTTCCAAGGAGCAGCTGGTGGATTTGAACTGCCAACCTTTTGGTTAGCAGCTGTAGCTCTTAACAAGTGTGCCACCAAAGCTCCATAAAAGTAGCTGGGACTCCTCAAATGTTGTTATTATCTGCCTTTGAGTTGGCCCTTGACTCACGGCCACTGTATGTACAATGGGATCAGATCATTGTGATCCACGGGATTTTCATTGGCTGATTTTCAGTAGATCACCAGGCCTTTCTTCCTACTCTGTCTTAGTCTGAAAGCTTCACTGAAACCTGTCCATCACGAGTGACCCTACTGGTATTTGAAATCCTGTGATGGCTACCCTGAGGTTCACTGTCTGGGAATCAAACCCAGGTCTCCTGCATGGAAGGTGGGAATTCTACCACCGAACCACCACTGTCCCCTCAAGGAAGAATCCTTTTATAAATGAGGGGTGATATTTTGTGCCCAGGGTGACAAATTGGTTTACAAAGCTAATTCTGTTAGAAATAAGGGTTATTAGAATTTGTGAGGAAGATGTCATTCAAACTGAAGTGGTGGGGGACCATGGTCCTTTATTCCTGGATGCATATACAGAACTTAGCAAAATCACAGCCTCGTTGTTTATTCTTGGGGATATTTCTTGTATAAATTTTTGAAACACTTGAAATTAACCCCTGGGAGCTAAAGGTCAAGGTTTTACAGGATTTCTTTTAAGACGAATATTTAAGATTGAACGTGTCCAGTATTCTTATTAGGAGTCCCTTGGTGGCACAAATCGTTAAACCCCACTACTAGCTGGAAGGCTGGCGATTTAAACTCACCCAAGGTGCATCAGATGACAAGCCTGGTGATCTGCTTCTGAAAGGTCACAACCATTGGAAACACTACAGATCAGACAGATTTTAGACAGATATATGGATGGATAGATGGATGGACAGGCAGATGAAAGGATAGATGGATGGATGATGGATGGATGATAGGTGGATAGTGGATGGACAGATGGACAGGTGGGCGGATGGACAGATGGATGGATGGATGGATATTTAGGTAGGTAGGAGATAAAGATAGCTGCCCTTGAGTTGACTCCAACTCAGTGAGATCTTATGTACAGCAGAAAAACATGCTGCCTGGTCCTGAGTCATCCTCATGATCACTGGCATTTGCAAGTCCATCCTTGTTCTGTTGTGACAATCCATCTCACCAAGGGTCTCCCTTACCCTTGCTGGCCCTCTACTTCACCAAACACAATGCTGTCCTTCAGCCATTGATCTCTCTTGATGATGTGTCTAAATTTAGCAAGCTAGTTGGCCAATCTTCTTGTATGACCTCATTAACGTAAGAAAGGAATAAGCTATTTCCAAACAGAATCATATCCACATGTCCAGGAGCCAAGCTTTCATATTTTTTGGGGAGGACATAATCCAATCCATAACAAAGTATTCAAAAACAGACAGAGCTGTGTAGACAACACCTTTCTTTCCAAACTCCAATTTCCAAAACGTAGGTGTTTAGCAATATTACATTCTTTTCTTCTCCCTTTTTCTTGCTTCCCACAGTCCCCTTCCCAAGCCCTGCTGCATTGTAGGAAGAAAACACCACATATATTTAATGAGTGTGTGATTTCTTTTTTCATTCCTATGGCTTTATTTTTTAGTGATAGAGAAAATTGGACTGCAATTTATGTATATTCATCAGTACTCACTCCGCCTCCATAGGTGTCCATTAAGGTAAAATGAATGCTGTGTAAATTAATTAAATCTGAGCCAAAGCTGTATATTTTCATTTGATGAGGGTGCTTTAAGGGTCTGTGACTGATACATTATTAAAAGAATTAAGTTTGAGGTTGAATTAGTTCTTGAGCCTCCTCCAGGCTGATACCCTGTATTTTGCGTGTACAACTGGACAGGTTGACCAGCCTCCCTGAATAAATAAAGCTGTTACACCAGGGCTGGCCTGCTACTTGGAACATCTAGATACTCTTAGCTGCAGAGAAGGATGAAACACTCATTTAAAAATAAATGCAAATAAATTAATTTCCAAGACAAAGGAATTGCACTAATAGCTGAAGTAAACGTATGGCGGCAAAACTGTGTGATCAGGGAGTGTCTTGCCTTTTGAATGTTTGGGTTTGTCCATTATGTAGTTATCTAGGACTCACTTCAGCAGCGCAGGTTCAGACAATGCCCTCGGAGTAAAATGTTTTATTTTAACGACGTACTATGCACTCTGCAGGAACCTGGTGGTGCAACGGTTAAGCACTCAACTGCTAACTGAAAGGTTAGCAGTGTGACCTTCCCCAGCAGCTCTGCTGGAGAAAAGACTTGTCGATCTGTTTCTGTAGAAGATTATAGCCTGGAAAACACTGTGGGGTAATTCTTATTTTGTCACACGGGGCCACTATGAGTCGGAATTGACTCCATGGTACCTAGTGATAACAATATGTATTGTGCGTTAAATGCAAGCCAAAGATGCAGATCTTGAAATGCAATTTATCTTGGGTGGCTATCGCAACTTAGATGGAAAGATTTACTAGTAAATGGAGCTCCGCCGTGTTGTAGGCTGCAGTATGAGGATGGTTCAAGTGAACAGACTTACCATGTGTCTTAGTCACTTAGTGCCGCTGTAAAAAGCAGGTGGCTTCAATGAACAGAAGTTTATTTTCTAACAGTCTAAGAGGCTACAAGTCCAAATTCAGGGCACCAGCTTCAAGGGAAGGCTTTCTCTCTCTGTTAGCTCTGGGGAAAGGTCTTTGTCATCAATCTTCCTCAGCTCTAGGAGCTTCTCAGCACTGGGACGCTGGGCCCAAAGGACGTGCTATTCTCCATGCTCTTGTTTCTTGGTGGTATGCGGTCTACATGTCTCTCTGCTAACTTCTCTCTTTTATATCTCAAAAGAGATTGTCTCAAGACACAATCCAACCTTGCAATTGAGTCCCGCCTCATTAACATAATTGCCACCTACCTCACCTCATTAACATCATGGAGGTTGTATTTACAACACATAGGAAAATCACATTAGATGAGAAAATGGTAGACAACCACACAATACTGGGGAATCACGGCCTAGACAAGTTGACACATATTCTATCCATAACAACATGCTACCCCTCTGAGTTGTGATGGCTTGTTTGTTACTGCACCATCTCTGTCCTAGCCTGACTAACACAAACCAGTCCTGGCACATGGTAACTGCCTTCTCATTGTTAACAATTATAACTTGCTGCCCTTCACTTGGAGGGAGCTCTGGTGGCACAGTGGTTAAATGCTTGGCTGCTAACTAAAAGTTCGGCTGTTTGAAACCACCAGCCACTGAGCAGGAGAAAGATGTGGCAGTCCACTTCTGTAACTATTACAGTCTTGGAACCTCTATGGGGCAGTTCTACTCTGTCCTACAGGGTTGTTATGGGAATCATCTTGACAGCAACAGGTTTCTTGGTTTGTCTCCTGGCCTCCTTATTGCAGAAATGAGGTTCAGTGTGGCCTAAAGGTTGGGTCTGGTAAGGGCTGCTGATTTGTTTTGCCTAGTCTTAAAGTTTTAAAAAAGCAAAGATGTCACTTTGATGACTAAGGTGTGCCTGACCCAAGCCATGGTCTTTTCAATGGCCTCATATGTGTGCGAACACTGGGCAATGAAAAAAAAAGTCAGAAGAAGAATCGGTGCATTTGTGTGTCATGTTGATGAAGAATATTGAACATACCGTGGACTGCCATATGAACGAACAAATCAGTCTTAGAAAGAAATCCAACCAGCCTGCTCCTTGGAAGTGAGATGGAGAGACTTTGGCTCACTTACTTTGGACACGTCATCAGGAAAGTCCAGTCACTGGAAAAGAACATCCTGGTTCGTAAAGTACAGGGTCAGCCAAAAAGAGGGAGCCCCTCCATGAGATGGGGTAACACAGTAGCCTTCACGTTGGACTCCAACATACCAGTGATGATGAAGGTGGCACAGGAATGGGCAGCATTTCATTCTGTCATATGTGGGGTCACCATGAGTCGGAGGCAGCTCAGCAGCAACTAACAACAAAAACAACAAAATCATATTATCGCCACCTAATGAAGCTTTCACCTAATGTTCAGCTAGATACACGGAGAGCATCAAGACAGCTTACTCAGCTCAGTTAGCGACATCACAATCTCAGTAGGAACTCAGGGACTCTGAGACACCCCACCTCTCGCCCAGAGAAGCATGCAGTGACTACTTCTGGACAGCTGTATTTCTAGCTGCTTTTCCAGGAGTCAAAGTTTACACCCTTAGACACATCTGTTGGTGTTCCCCATCCACTACCCCTTGTCTGGCTGTAACGAGCTTGTCCTCATTGGGGCTCATCTCACTTCCCTCAACATCATGTTTTCAGCCATAAAAAAAACCCATTCTGAGTCGATTCTGACTCATAGTGACCCTGTAGGACAGAGTAGAACTTCCCCATGGGGTTTCCAAGGAGTGGCTGGTGGATTTGAACCACTGACCTTTTGGTTGGCAGCTTAACCACTGTGCCACCAGGGCTTCCCCTTGTACCCTAAGATCCTGCTTCTCAGGGTTTGCATGTGAGGTTCCCCAGCACACAAACATTCTCACCTTCTCCCTGAGACAGCTCTCCTTCTCCCCTTTTTCCTTCATATAACTGACATTCACCCTGAGCTTGTGTGGATGTTTCTCCCTTGCCTGTGTCCAGCGTGCGCGTCCTTTGCAAGCTTCCACAGATGCTCCCTGCCCTTATGTCTACGACAGCTTCGCCCCGCATTGTTGTAGCAGCTGGATTATTTTCCTGTTCACCCTTGTCTTAGTCTCCGTGTGCTGTTGTAACAAAAATACCACAAGTGGGAGGCTTTAACAAACAGAAATTTGTGTTCTCACAGTTGGGGAGGCTAGAAGCCTGAATTCAGGGCACTGCCTCTAGGAGAAGGCTGTCTCTCTGCTGGTGCTGGGGAAGGTCCTTGTCTCTTTCAGCTTCTATACCTGGTTCCTTGGGGATCTCCACATGACATCTGTCTTTCCTCATCTGTGCTTGTTTGTGTACCACATCTGCTCTTTTTATGTCTCAGAAGTGATTCGTTTAAGACACACCCTACACTGATATGACCTTATTCACATAACAAAGAAAACCCTATCCTTAGATGGGATTTCATTTATAAGCATAGGGGTTAGAATTTGCAAGACCAATTACATCTTGATTGCAAATACCTTCTTTATACACATGGGCCTTGCCAGATGGAATGCACACAAATAAAATTGACTACATCTGTGGAAAGAGGCGATGAAAAAGCTCAATATCGTCAGTCAGAACAAGGCCAGGGGCCAACTATGGAACAGACTATCAATTGCTCATGTGCAAGTTCAAGCTGAAACTGAAGAAAATCAGAGCAAGTACACGAGAGTCAAAATATGACCTTGAACACATCCCACCTGAATTTAGAGTTTATCTGAAGAATAGATTTGACTCACTGAACACTAGTGACTGAAGACCAGATGAGTTTGGAATGACATCAAGGACATCAGACATGAAGAAAGCAAGAGGTCATTGAAAAGACAGGAAAGAGAGAAAAGACCAAGACGGATGTCAGAGGAGACTATGAAACTTGCTCTCCAACATCGGCTAAAGCAAAAGGAAGAATTGATTAAGTAAAAGAACTGAACAGACGATTTCAAAGGGTCTCTTGAAAAGACAAAGTAAAATATTGTAATGACATGTGCGAAGAGCTGGAGATGGAAAACCAAAAGGGAAGAACACACTCGGCGTTTCTCAAGCTGAAAGAACTGAAGAAAAAATTCAAACCTCGAGTTGCAATAGTGAAGGATTCTATGGGGAAAATGTTAAATGACGCAGGAAGCATCAAAAGAACATGGATGAAATACATAGAGTCATTATACCAAAAAGAATTAGTCGATGTTCAATGATTTCAAAAGGTAGCATATGATCAGGAACCAATGGTACTGAAGGAAGAAGTTCAAGTGCTCTGAAGGCATTGGCAAAAAAGAAGGCACTAGGAATTGATGGAATATCAATTGAAACGTTTCAACAAACAGATGCAGCACTGGAAGTGCTCACTTGTCTATGCCAAGAAATATGGAAGACAGCTTCCTGGCCAACTGACTGGAAGAGATCCATATTTATGCCTATTCCCAAGAAAAATGATCCAACCAAATGTGGAAATTATGGAACAATATCATTAATATCACATGCAAACAAATTTTGCTGAAGATCATTCAAAAGTGGCTGCAGCAGTATATCGACAGGTTACTACCCAAATTTCAGGCCAGATTCAGAAGAGGATGTGGAACCAGGGATATCACTGCTGTTGTCAGACGGGTCGTGGGTGAAAGAAGAGAATACCAGAAGGATGTTTCCCTGTGTTTCATTGACTATTCAAAGGCATCCGACTGTGAGAATCAGAACAAATTATGGATAACATTGCGAAGAATTGAAATTCCAGAACACTTAATTGTGCTCATGAGGAACCTGTACATAGATGAAGAGGCAGTTGTTCGGACAGAACAAGGGGATACTGAGTATTTTAAAGTCAGGAAAGGTGTGTGCCAGGGTTGCATTCTTTCACCATACCTATTTAATCTGTATGCTGAGAAAATAATACGAGAAGCTGGACTATATGAAGAAGATCGGGGCATCAGGTTTGGAGGAAGACTCATTTATAACCTGTGATATGCAGATGATACAACCTTCCTTGCTAAAAGTGAAGAGGACTTGAAGCACTTACTAATGAAGATCAAAGACCACAGCCTTCAGTATGCATTGCACCTCAACATAAAGAAAACAAAAATCCTCACAAGTGGACCAGGAAGCAACATCATGATAAACGGAGAAAAGATTGAAGTTGTCAAGGATTTCATTTTACTTGGATCCACAATCAGCACCCATGGAAACAACACTCAGGAAATCAAAAGACACATTGCATTGGGGAAATCTGCAGCAAAAGACCTCTTTAAAGTGTTGAAAAGCAAAGATGTCACCTTGAAGACTAAGGTGGGTTTGACCTAAGCCATGGTATTTTCGATCATTTCATATGCATGTGAAAGCCGGACAATCAATAAGGAAGACCAAAGAAGAATTGAAGCCTATGAACTGTGGTGTTGGAGAAGAATATTGGATATACCATGGACTGCCAATAGAACAAACAAATCTGTCTTGTAAGAAGTACAACCAGAATGCGCCTTAGAAGCAAGGATGGCGAGACTGCGTCTTACATACTTTGGACTTGTTATCAGGAGGGATCAATCCCTGAAGAAGGACATCACGCTTGGCAAAGTACAGGGTCAGTGAAAAAGAGGAAGACCCTCAATGAGGTAGATTGACACAGTGGCTGCAACAATGGGCTCAAGTATAATAACAATTGTAATGATGGTGCAGGACCAGGCAGTGTGTTTGGTTCTGTTGTGCATAGGGCTGCTGTGAGTTGGAACTGACTCGACCACACCTAATAACAGAACAACAACAGTGATGATGTCATCACCTCCATGATGAGCTTTGATATCAAAGATAATCTAAGAATTTCTGTCATTTAGTAGATCAATTTTTAATTGAACTATCGGTGGTTCGCGTATTCAAGGATGCTGTATGAGGGTAAGTAGTACAGAAAAGTGTTTTAGAGATGGTAATTACCAACTCTATTAGTGTGATGGTTAAAGTTGTGTGTCACCTTAGCTGGGCCATGACTTTCAGTGGTTTGGCAGTTATGACGTAGTTGGGCAGTCGTACGATGATGTGATCACCTCCATGATGAGCTTCGATATAACATGATCACCTCCATGGTGGGATCTGCGGTGAGCAGCTGATTAGTGGAAAGGGAGTTTCCTTGGGAATGTGGCCTGCATCCAGTCTAGGTAGACTTCCTGGCAAGGCTCAAAGTTTTCGCTCACTCTGAATCCCTCAGCTGCCTCCTGTTGGTCTGATCTCTGGCTCTTGTGACTTGAGCTAGCAACTTACCTGCTGTCTTGCCAGCTGATCTTGGCATTCATCACCCTCTGCAGCCTGTGATCCAGAGCCCTGCTCTCTGGCCTTTCGACCTTGGGTTTGCCAGGCCCTGCAGCTGTGTGAATCAGGAGAAGCCTGTATCCTGGCCCATTAGAGCTATGATAAGATTTGGCCAGTGAAAAACATTGTTTCATGAAGTCAGTGAACAATGAATGAAATGCCGTCAGAAGAAGAACAAGTAAGCCAAGACTAGAAGCTGGGACAGAGAGTGCTCAGTCTGAATACTATGCTATGTCTGAACGGGAGGCATAGCATACACAGAGAAGACTAAACTTGTGAAGTACTGGCCCAGTGGTTAAGAACTCGGCTGCTAACCAAAAGGTCGGTCCTTCAAATCCATCAGCAGCTACTTGGAAACCCTATGACACAGTTCTACTCTGTCCTATAGGGTCTACAAGTTGGAATTGATGCCCACAGGTGTGTGTGTGTATGTGTGTGTATGTGTGTGTATGTGTGTGTGGGCTAGTTGCTGCGAAGTCATTTCCAACTCATTGTGACCCCATGTGTTTCAGAGTAGAACCACATTCCATATGGTTTTCAATAGCTGATCTTTCAGACGTAGATTGACTAGACTTTCTTCCTAGGTGCCTTTGGGTAGACTTGAACCACCAATCTTCTGGTTAGCAGCTATCTCAGTTATCTGGTGCTGCTACAACAGAAATACCACAAGTGAATGTCTCTAATGAAGAGAAATTTATGCTGTCATAATCCAGGAGGCTAGAACTGTGGACCCTATGGTTAGCAGCCGTAGCACTTAACCACCATGCCACCAGGGTTTCTAGCCGCATGATATTCGGAGCCGTATCACAGTCACATCCTTTTATTTGTGAAAGACCCCCACTGATTGCCCTTGTCATCGAAAACAAGAACTTAACAAAAATCAAGTTCTGACTTTTGCTTTGCGTGTCCAAGGAAGGCTGACACCACCTGACTGTCAGTGGAGGCTTGAGTGTTGCTGTCATGCTGAATAGTTTTCTGAGGAGCTTCCAGACCAGATGGACTAGGAAGAAAGGCCTGGCAATCTGCATGCAAAAATCAGCCAGTGAAAACCCTGTGGATCACAATAGCTCCATTTGCAACCCATCATGGGGCTGGTACAGGACCAGCCAGCGCTTTGTTTTGCCGTGTTTGGGATCCCTGTGAGTCGGGGGCCAACTCGACGGCAGCTAGCAACAACAGGAGCATTCAAGGAACGAAGATAAAAGATATGTAGATGTCATTGTGGGCTGCCGTCGAGTCATCCCCCGACTCATGGAGACCCTATATATTACAGAGTAGAACTACTCCACAGCCTTCTCTTGGCTGTAATATTTACCAAAGTAGATCACAGGCCTTTCTTCCACAGAACCTGTGGGTGAGTTCAAATAGCCACTCTTTAAGTTAGCCAAAAAATAAAAAATCAAACCTGTTGCCATTGAGTCGATTCTGACTCATCGTAACCCTATAGGACAGAGTAGAACTGCCCCATAGAGTTTCCAAGGAGTGCCTGGTGGATTCGAATTACCAACCTTTTGGTTAGAAGCTGTAGCACTTACCCACTGAGCCACCAAGTTTCCTTTAAGTTAGCAGCTGATGGCAAATCATTTGTACCACTCAGCCTCCTCTGATAAAAGATAAACCTTGTGTAATTATAGATAACAACTACGTCCCCTTTGGGAAAGCAAGCACATAATTAAAATCTGAACTGTTACCTAGTGTTATAATGGAACAACGGGATTATTGAAGGGCCAAAACCTTTTTCTTTTTTGTAATGGGAAGCGTTTGCTTCCTTGTTTTTCTTGTTCACTCTCCCATTGGCTGCCCCCACTACCTGCCCACATTTTTTCCCAGAAAGATGCCAGAAACAAACAAACAAAAAAACCAAACCCACAGCCATCTAGTCCTTTCTGACTCATAGCTACCATGTAGGACAGGGTAGAACTGCCCCATAGTGTTTCCAAGGCTGCGATTTTCTTTTTATCAAACTTCAGATGAAGGCTTACAGAACAAACTAGCTTCTCCTTAAACATTTAGCGCACATATTCTTTTATGACATTGGTTAACACGCCCATGACTTGTCAACATTCTCCCTTCTCAACCTTGGGTTCCCTATTACCAGCTTTCCTGTCCCCTCCTGACTTCCATTTCCTGCCCCAGGGCTGGTGCTCCTCTTCAGTCTTATTTTGTTTTATGGCTCTGTGTAATGTTTGGCTGAAGGGTGAGCCTTAGGAGTGACTTCATTATTGAGCCAAAAGGGTGTCTGAGAGCCATACTCTCAGGGTTTCTCCAGTCTGTCAGGCCAGCAAGTCTGGTGATTTTTTTTCAAATTAGAATTTTGTTCTACATTTTTCTTCATTTCTGCCTGGACCCCTGTACTGTGATCCCCGTCAGAGCAGTCAGTGGTGGTTGCCGGGTCCATCTAGCTTTACTGGACTCAATCTGGTGGAGGCCGTGGTAGATGCTCCCCTGGACTTTCCTTTTTTTATAATTTCTATTGTGCTTTAAGGGAAAGTTTACAAATCAAGTCAGTCTCTCACACAAAAACCCATATACACCTTGCTACACACTTCATATTACTCTCCCTAATGAGATAGCCCACTCTCTCCCTCCACTGTCTCGTTGCATGTCCATTTCACTAGCTTCTAACCCCCTCCACCCTCTCATCTCCCTTCCAGGTAGGAGATGCTAACATAGTCTCAAGTATCCACCTGATCCAAGAAGCTCACTCATCACCAGCATCCCTCTCCAACCCGTTGTCCAGTACAATCCATGTCTGAAGAGTTGGCTTCAGGAATGGTGCCTGTCCTGGGCCAACAGAAGGCCTGGGGGCCATGACCACCGGGGATCTTCTAGTCTCAACCATATCATTAAGTATGGTCTTATAAGAATTTGGGGTCTGCATCCCACTGCTTTCCTGCTCCCTCAGGGGTTCCCTGTTGTGTTCCCTGTCAGTGCAGTCATCGGTTGTAGCCAGGCACCATCTAGTTCTGGTCTCAGGATGATGTAGTCTCTGGTTCACGTGACCCTTTCTGTCTCTTGGGCTTGTAATTACTTTGTGTCCTTGGTGTTCTTCATTCCCCTTTGATCCAGGTGGGTTGAGACCAATTGATGCATCTTAGATGGCTGCTCACTAGCGTTTAAGACCCCAGATGCCACCCTTCAAAGTGGGATGCAGAATGTTTTCTTAATAGATTTTATTATGCCAATTGACTTAGATGTCCCCTGAAACCATGGTCCCCAGACTCCTGCCCCTGCTACACTGGCCTTCGACGCATTCAGTTTATTCAGGCTTCTTTGCTTTTGGTTTCGTCCAGTTGTGCTGCCCTCGCCTGTATTGTGTGCTGTCTTTCCCTTCACCTAAAGTAGTTCCTACCTACTATCTAGTTAGTGAATGCCCCTCTCCCACCCTCTTTCCCTCCCCCTTCTCGTAACAACAAAAGAATGTTTTCTTCTCGGCTCAAACAGTTTCTCAAGTTATTATAATAGTGGTCTTATACAATATTTGTCCTTTTGCAACTGACTAATTTCACTCAGCATAATGCCTTCCAGTTTCCTCCATGTGATGAAATGTTTCACAGATTCCTTGCTGTTCTTTATCAATGCATAGTATTCCATTGTGTGAATGTTCCATAATTTATTTATCCATTCACCTGTTGATGCGCAACTCAGTTGCTTCCATGTTTTTGCTATTGTAAACAGTGCTGCAATAATCATGGGTTTGCATATATCTGTTCATTTAAAGGCCCTTATTTCTCTAGGATATATTCCAAGGAGTGGGATTGCTGGATCGTATGGTAGTTCTATTTCTACCTTTTTTTTTAAATAATTTTTATGTGCTTTGAGTGAAAGTTTACAAATCAAATCAGTTTCTCACACAAAAACCCATATTCTGTCTTTATTTTAAGAAACTGATATCGTTATGACTTTGCAAAACAAACTTTCCAGTTGAGAGATGCTGCTATTGCTATATCCATTATGGGTGTTGAAGAATTTTGCAAAGAAAAAAATACACATTTTATAAATCTTGCATACGATAGTAATTATATTTTCCTTTTCATTTCAGATCAGTCAGGTATAAATAGCCTCACATTCACCGTGACTCACGACGTGGCTCGTCTGGTCCTGTGCAAAGCGAGCCAAAACGTGTCGTAAGATTGAGTATACCCTTGAATTTGTGTCAAGGTCTTTGAGATTGCTCTCACTGCTGACGGATATTGGCAATAGTCCAATTAACTTTGAAGACATGGCATCAAAGACCAGAAAGAGAGTGCACAAATTTTTAAGTATTTCAAAATGAAACCCGTGGTGTTCTATGAAGGGCCTGGCGACAAACATCATAGGATAAACTAATAAAATTATTTCTCACTACATTGTAAACACTATTCCTTTTAATTACCTCACAACTGAAGAAGAAATTACATGGTCCAAATAAAATTTCTTTTTTTACTTACTCATTTTCAAACATAAATTTTTGTGTTAACTTTCAAATTCGAATGTAAATTTTATTTTATAAATTTTACTGGTTTCATAAATTTTCTTTATTTTCCATTATTTAAATGTATTGGCTATGGACATGTTATCAGGAGGGATCAGTCCCTGGAGAAGCATATCTTGCTTGGTAAAGTAGAGGGTCAGCAAAAAAGTGGAAGGCCCTCAACAGCGTGGACTGACACAGTGGCTGTAACAATGGGCTCAAGTATACAATTATTGTGAGGACGGCACAGGACTGGGCAGTGTTTCGTTCTGTTGTACTTAGGGTTCCTGTGAGTCAGAACCTACTCGAAAGCACCTAACAACAATAGTGGCAGAACAGAAATTTTTTTTAAATGCCATAATATGGATATACCATGTAAAATGAAATGGCAACATCTAACTAGAGTGCAAAAAATGAAAACCTGAGAAGATGAAAAGAAAATAATTTGTGAATCCCTAAAGACAATTCCAGAATTAACTCCCTTTTTAAAACATAATGAAGGAGAAGAGAGTTCTTTCCTTGAACACTTGAGTTTAGTGGGTGCAGATCATTGTACTTGCACCAATGGTTCTGAAATTACAAATAGCAATACAACTGTAACAGAATTTGTTCCAAATTCTGCATGCATTCCTTGAGGTAGTAAAAAATTAATAATGGTGTAGAAAGTGAAACGATCTTAGCATCTGAAATTGTTGCATCTGCAGACCACGAAAATAACAGAAACACAGATCCTACTTTGGGGAATAACTTTTCTTGTAATGATGTAAATTATCAGATTGAAAGAAGGCCAAGTGATTGTCAGCATCACAGTGGTCCATTTGAAAATTCATGCCAAAATTTTCTGGGTGGTAAACAAATATCTGTAGCCAGAAGATATTTCTAGGGTGCAAAGCTAGTAGTGGAAATTATGAGAGGGAGTGGCTACCGTCTTCTCCATCAGTGGGTTCTGCATATTGTTTTGTTTGCAAACTATTCAGTCCTAAATCATTTAATTCCTGATTTGCTAAGAGTGGATTTAGCAACTGGCACAACTCAAATACGATCGATAAACATGAAAACAGTTCAATGCACAGAAGTTTTATGTTGTCGTATTTAAACTGAAGACATGGCTTTGGCTTAACTCATGGACTAGAAACATAAATTAACGAAGATTGTCAATACTGGAAACTCATTTTGCAATGCATTATTGTTGTCATTCTAACAATCGCTGAATGCGGACTACCGTTTTGAAGAAGAAATGAAGTGTTTGGGTTACCACAAAATGGAAATTTTGGGGGTTTACTTGAACTTGTTGTTCAGTTTGATGCACTTTTAGTAGGTCAGATCTCAAAATATAATAACACAGGAAAGCAACCCATCGTATGTCTACAAAAATGTGTGAGAAATTAATAAATGTAAAAAGTGATAAAGTTTGATCAACTATTTTCAGCAAAATAAGTATAGCTCAATCCTTCAGTTTATCAGTAGATTCCACTCATGATCTTTCTCATATAGAGCAGCTAAGTATTGTTTTAAGATACATATCTACAAGAGATGGAAAAACCTATTTAGTGATTTGTTACAATTACTAGCTTAAAAATTCATACCAGTGAAGGAGTGGCAAATCAAGTACTTCACTATGTATGCAAAGTTTACAAAATCAGTTTTTCTAAGTGCAGAGGCCAGTCCGATGACAATTCTGCCAGTATGTCAGGGTATTATAAAGACATGCAACAGAAAGTTTTAGAACGTAATGAATATGCCATTTTCTAGCCACATTCTATTCATTCACTTAATCTTGTAGGACATAGCTCAGTAGATTGTTGTCCAGATATAGTTGAGTTTTTTCTACTGTTCAGTTACTCTACATATTTTTTGCCTCCTCTACTTACCAATGGACAGTTTTTAAAACATATTTAGACAATGGCTGAGTATTAAAACGTCTTTCTAATACTTGTTGGAATGCACATATTGTAGCAACAAGTGCAAGTCTGAAATCCTACGCTAAGATTCTAGATGCCTTAGAAAGCATTGCTGAAGACCAGACACACAAAAAAGGGATTCCAAAAAAGAATGTGAAAACATTACCAACAAAATGCAAACAATGGAGTATGTACTTATGATGGTTATGTAAGATAATATATTGAAATACCATGGCTTGGGTCAGGTACACCTTAGCCCTCAGATTGATGTTTTTGCTTTTTAGCACTTTAAAGAGATCTTTTGCAGCAGATTTGCCCAATGCAATGCATCATTTGATCGTTTGATTTCTGGACTGCTGCTTCCATGGATGTTGATTGTGATGCTCCCCCAAAATATGTGTCAACGTGGCTACACCATGGTTCCCTGTATTATGCGATTGTCCATCATTTTGTCATCTGATGTGATTCTCCAATGTGTTGTAAATCCTACCTCTATGATATTAATGAGGCAGGATTAGAGGCAGTTACTATAGTGAGGCTGGACTCAATCTATAAGATGAGGTTGTGTCTTGAGTCGATCTCCTTTGAGATATAAAAGAGAGAACTGAGCAGAGAGTCATACCACCAAGAAAGCAAAGCTGGTAGTAGAGTGCATCCTCTGGACCCGGGGTTACTGTGATAAGAAGCTCCAAGACCAGGAGAAGATTGATGAGAAGTACCTTCCACCAGAGCCTACAGAGAGAGAAAACCTTCCCCTGGAGCTAATGTCCTGAATTTGACCTTATCCCTTACTAGACTGTGAGAGAATAAACTTCTCTTTGTTAAAACCATCTTCTTGTAGCATTTCTCTCATAGCAGCACTAGATAACTAAGGTAACCTCTAAAAACAAAAACCAAACCAGTTGCCCTGGAGTCGAGCCTGACTCATGGTGACCCCATGTGTGTCAGAGTAGAACTGGGCTCTGTAGGGTTTTCAGTGGCTGATTTTTCAGAAGTAGATTACCAGTCCTTTTTTCTAGGTTCCTTTGGGTGGACTCAAATCTCCAGCCTTTGGTTTAGCATCCAACTTCCTTAGCTGTTTAAACCATCCAGGGACTCCATAGATATTAGGAATCAAAAAAAATATCAAAACTTTTTGCTTTCCAGTGGATTCTGACTCATGGCTCCCCATGTGTATCAGAGTAGAACTGTGCTCCATAGAGTTTTCAGTGGCTGGTTTTTCAGAAGTAGATCACCAAGCCATTATTTCATGGCACCTCTGAGTAGGCTTGAATTTCCCACCTTTGTGTTACCAGCTGAATGCTTAACCATTTGCTCCACTCAGGGACTCCACTTGGAGCCATTAAGTGGGTGGTAATTTGTTATGACAACAATAATGATAATACCCAGCTTGCACAGTTTATGAAGCCCTTCTTGTTGTTAGTTGCCCTCAGATCATTCCGAATCATGGTGAAGAACTGGCCTCCAAAGGGTTTTCAATGGCTGTGAACTTTTAGAGGCAGATTGCCAGGTCTTTCTTCCAAGGCACCTCTGGGTTGATTTGAACCACCAACCTTTCGGCCACTAGTCAAGAATGTAAACATTTGCACCACTCAGAGACTCCTATGAAGCCCTTGAAGTAACAAATTAATTGGTAAACTATTGAGGGAGCTGAGATTCTCTTAGTTCAATGCTGGAAATGTCAACATTTCCTCCTGGAACTTTAAGCTGGTAGGAAGGTTACGAAAGGCCAATTTAGAGAACTGACCTGGAGTTATTTCAAATGGTTTTTATTGCCCTTGTAAGCAACTCTTCTGGATAAAGTACTACTTTTGTCAAAGACCCAACTCAAAACCAGCCAGGGTGACATCCGAGGACAATTTCCAGACCTAATTTACCCACAGAGCCTTCACCTTAGAGCACGTCATAAATCTCCCCCATCCTCAAAGGTCCAAGACTCTAGTGGAAGCTCTTTGTGCTTACCGTTGATATTGCAACTCACAGTATCACTTACAGAAAATTAGCTCTACCTCTACAGACTGGAGGGTTGATTTTTACTCCCCCCTGGGGTTGCCTTGTGCTTCTCTCAGCCAGTCCTCTTCTGCCTGCTTAGGCTCAGCCAGTTAATGCCCCATCAATATTCAAATTTCATTGTCTTTTTCTGCTTTTGTTCTCAACAGGATCCTTTAGCCCCAAAGAAAAGTGCTCAACTTTTGGTTCACTGCTAAGCTGTTGTTATTGGGTGTTTTGGAGTTGATTCCAACTCACAGGAACCCCATGTGAGAGAATACAACTGCCCTATTGGGTTTCCTAGGTTGTCATCTTTCCTTTGGAGATATTATCAGGAGGGGCCAGTGCCTGGAGAAGGACGTGTTTTGTAAGGTAGAGGGTCAGTGAAAGAGAGGAAAGTCCTCAACAAGATGGATTAACACAGTGGCTACAACAATGGACTCAAGCATAACAACGTTTGTGAGGATGGCGCAGGACTGGCAGTGTTTCTTTCTGTTGCACATAGGGTCACTATGAGTCCGAAGTGCTTCGACGACACTGAATAACAATTGTCTTCACAGGAGCAGATAGGTAGGCCTTTCTCCCTTGTAGCCACATGGTGAGTTTGAACTGCCAACCTTTTTGTTAGCAGCCGAGTGCTTAACTGTTATGCCTCCAGAGGTCCTTCACTGCTAACCAAAAAGAAACCAAACCTGTTGCAGTCCAGTCAATTCCACTCATAGCGACCCTAAGGATTCAAACTGCCAACATTTTGGTTAGCAGCTGCAGCTCTTAACCACTACGCCACCAAGGTTACCAAGCATAATAATTATGTAAGCTTTTCACTACTGACATTCAACAGCATGATTTATCATCAGTCTGCTATTTAATTTGTATTAATAATTCTTCATTCTACAAACCTTGACTCAGAGCCTACCATATTCTGGGATGCACTAGAAGACTGTACAGAAATAAACAGGAAGGGGTAAAAGTCTAGCAGGGGAGCTAGGCTTTCCAAATGTACAGTGCATGCCACCTGGAATACAAGCGTGCCATCTACAATGCTGCTAAATCTCCTGGGGACGGTCAGAAAGGTGTCCTGGAAGGGGGAGCATGTAATGGGTCTAGACGAGAGAGCAGAAGGTTCTCAAGAACATGCCAAGGGGAAGAACAAAACCACTCAGAGAGACTAACAAAGGAAATGCTTGAAGGTCGTGAATAGGTAGTATAGTCTGAGGAAGGATGTGTGTACAGAATAGTCTACTACCCATCTATCAGTCTGTCCTACTGTAGTGGCTTGGGTGTTACTGAAATGCTGGAAGCTACGCCACTAGTATTTCAAATAACAGCAGGGCCACCCATGGTGGATAGATTTTGGTAGAGCTTCCAGACTAAGACAGACTAGGAAGAAAGGCCTGGCCATCTACTTCCAAAAATGAACCAGTGAAAAACCATATAGATCAACACAGAACATTGTCCAATTTGCTTGCCTGGACACGTCATCAGGAGGGGTCAATTGTTGGAGAAGGACATCATGTTTGGTGAAGTAGAGGGCCAGCAAGGGCAGGGGAGACTACATTTTGATTATCCATTCATCTGTTGATGAACACTTAGGCAGTTCTGTCTTTCGGCTGTTATGAAAAGCTCTGTAGTGAACATTGGTTTACAGGGTTCTGTTTGCATTCTTGTTTTGGCTTTTTCTGGGTGCATGCCTAGGACTGGGTTTGCTGGATCTTGGGGTCATCATATGTTTAACTTTTTGAGGCACAGCCAAAACTGTTCTGCACAGTGGCTGTAGCATTTTACACTCCCGCTAGCAATGCAGGAAGGCCTGGTTGCTTTAGAATCTGCTAGAGCCATCTACACAGGGAAAGCAAGATTCAAAGACTTTGAAAATGTCTGACCAATGAGGAAACTTATATGTAAGTCTGGAGTGTGTGTGTGTGTGTGTGTGTGTGTGCATATAGATAGGGAGAGAGAGAGACAGAGGAAAGAGACAGAGGCTGGGTTTATTCATGCTGGAAAAATTAAACATGATCTGCAGGGTCATTTTAATTCTAAGTGAGCAAATTCAATTTTCTGTAGAAAAATTCTACAGCCAAAATGAAGAAAAGCATACCACCTGCTGCAGACGTGTTTTGCGAGATTTTTCATTATGATGGGCTTCACGGTTAGAGGCTGTGTTCCTGAGAGGTGAAATAAAAATGTTGCCATTAGGAATGGCATATCTAGGAGACTTTTTGAGAAAAGAGGAAAGTAAATGTCTGTAAAAGGAAAAAAGAGACAGTTCTCATACAGACTTAAATACGATCGTGGCCCCCGGCTCCCTGGCCACCCGAGAGGGCTGCTTGTTCACTGTATTCCTGTGGTTGTAGACAGAACATTCTCTCACCTTCTCTTCCCACCTTGCTCAGAAGAACAATGATCAGAATAGACCCTACATTCTCAAGATGCTTTTATCAATGCAATTCTTTGTTTCTAAAGAATTTTTTTTTCCAATAACAATAGAATTACATGAATTTTTTTTTATGCAAGTTTGGATTAAAGTTTCAAAGTTTCCTTCTGGCACAACCTAAAGGTTTGTGGTTCAAGCCCACGCAGCACTGCTGTGGAAGAAAGGCCCGGCACTCTGCTTCCAAGAAGGTTACAGCCAAGAAAACACCGTGGGGCAGTTCTACCCTGGGTTTGCCACGAGTCAGTGTCAACTGGCAACTGTTTCTGTTTTTTTAGGTGACATAGGTGGAGTTCCTGCGTGACACGACAGGATATACATTTGTATGCATGTATATTTTATGTACGTGTGTATATATATATGTGTGTGTGTATATGTATATGTATAAGAAGCCCTGGTGGCACTGTGGTTAAAGCACTCAACTGCTAAATGAAAGGTCGGCAGTTTGAAAGCACCAGCAGCTCCTTGGGAGAAAGGTGCAGCAGTCTGCTTCTGTAAAGATTTACATCCTTGGAAATCCTCTCAAGTCACTATGAATTAGAATTGACTCAACAGCAGTGGGTTTTTTTTCCTTTTTTGTATATGTGTGTGTATATATATATATATATATATATATCTATGTATGTATGTTTATGTCTGTCATTGTTGTTAGGTGCCATTGAGTTAGGTTGAACTCACAGCAGCCCTATAGGACGGAGTAGAAGCGCCCCATAGGTTTTCCAAGGAGGGGCTGGTGGATGTGAACCGCCCACCTTTTCGTTAGCAGCGCAATGCTTACCCAGGGCCCCACCAGGGCTCTGTATATAAGCATATGCGCATGCTTGGCTTCCCCCACATGTCTGTCAGTTTGACGTACTGTAGGGGTTCTTACACCAAACTTTTGACACCTCCTTTAACAATACTTTAAATCATTTCAAGCCCAAAATGTGTCATTTCTCCTTTTCCGTAACCAGCCCTGGATTTGCTCACTCATTCTTAGCATGCTTGAGATCACTCTGATTCCCATCTCCTCCCGTTTGTCTTTAAGGCGCATTGTTCCTCATATGAGGAAAGAGAAGCTGGTTCCTCTGCCAAGGAAACCCCCGACCTCTGGAAAAGCTCTCAGAGTCTCCCAAGTGTGTGCAAATAAATTAATTCACTTTAATAGTATAGAAAAAGGTCTGGGAGGCTTGTTTTTACACCAGCCCTGAGAGGCCTGAGAGGCACTTAATTTCAGGTCGCTGAATTGAGCATTGGATCTTGCTAAGTGGTGAAGCGCAGCTCAACCTCGGGGCTTTTCTGAACAAATAACTCTTCTACAGAAACTACAGGTAATTGGAAGGAATGGATTTCGCCTGATTGCCTCTTTGGCCCTGAAAGCAGCAGAAGCCCCCGAGGAGGCGTCTGGGCGCCCTGCTCCTTGCCCCGAAAGGCACCCAGAACATAATGGGAGTGACAGGCTACACTGATCCATTATGGACACACTGCCAGGGCACAGCCCCACAAGGCCTTCGCAGAGACAGACACTGTGTTTCTGAACGCACTTTTTTAATTCGCAGTTAGTTTGTGCATCAAGGCAAGGAGGAGACAACCGTGAGTGTGCACGTCTGATATCTGTTCCTTTCCCCAACTCGCAGCGAGTAAGGCTTGTCCTTGCTGAGAGGGGTGGAGGGGTGGCTGGAGGTGTTCCAGACCTGCATGCCTAGGCCATCCCCCAGGCAAGGGTTCAAAGGGGAGAGGACGACCTACCTGGGGGGGTGGTTACCGAAGTCTTGGCACTGGTCATACTGGTGGCTGCGGTCCGTCCCCCTGCACCTCTGTGGCTCTGCGGGGGGTACCTGGAGGGTAAGGCGGAGAAGCCCGGTGAACCACGCGGCGCTGGTGCTAATCAGAGGCCGTATGTATTCCGGCGTTGCGGGGCAGCCGGCCAGCTGTCAGGTTTGCTTCCTCGCCATACCTAGTGTGCAGTGCAGAGGGGTCGCCAGAGCATGGCTGGCGCTGCAGGGATTGGTTCCAGGGCAAACTGGAGCCATGGCGGTGCCGCCGGAAGCACCTGGGAACCTGGGGCAGGGAAATAGGGGGTCTCCGCGACTAAGCGATAGGGCACGCGGGTCTAGGCGGGCGTCGAGGCGGGGCCTACCTCACTGGATTCACCTCAGTGGTGCTGGAGCCGTCTGTCGTCCGCGGGCCCTCTGAGACGGCTCCCAGGGCCTTCCCAGATCCACCTGCCCACCGGGTTGTCGCAGGGCAGGTCCACGCCCGAGATGTCGCCCAGGTGGGCCAGCAGCAGCTGCGAGAGCCTTCGATGAGCGTGTTGGTTCCAGTGCACGCCATCTGCCTGCCCGTGCTGCCGGAGTGCCGGAAGTGGAAATTCAAGTCCAGCACGTTGAAGCGGAGCCTGCTGGCCTCAGCGGCGCTGTAGAAGTTGGCCTCCACCACATCATCCCGCAGGCACGAGGTCGGGGGCATGCCCTCAGGCGGGAGGAAACCCCCCGAGACCGTCTCAGCCACTGGCATGGCAGTGTTCCACACCACGAGAGAGGACTCGGGCAGGACCTAGCGAAGGCACCAGAACAGGGTCTCCAGGTTCCTCCTGTAGCTCCACATGGAATCCTGGCCATACCTGGACAGGTCCCAGAGGCAGGAGTTCATGATGACCACGTCTGGGCCGTGCTCGCCCCTCAGCAGCTCCAGCAGGACTTTCTCCACGTACCGGGAGTAGGCGCGCGTGAGGAAGTAGAAGCGCACAAGGTGGTGTGTGGAGCAGAACTCGCGGACTTCGCGGTAGTGGGTCCCGTTGTGCATACGGCCCCACCCGCCGCCGTGCAGCAGCCTGTCCTGCTCGAAGCTCATCTCGCCCTTGGCCTTCAGGGGACTGCTTGAGAGCAGGCAGTCCTTCTGCAGCAGGAGCACCAGGTCCTTGTACACGGCCCTCTGCACCGAGTCCCCCATGACGACCACGAACTTGTTGTGCCGCAGCTGCCGGACTTCGGACGCCCTCAGGTGGACCATGGTGGCTGGGTGAAGGTGGCCTAGCTCCTGCCTTCCCTCAGGGCGGGTCCCGAAAGAGCTCTGGACCGAGGGCTGAGGGGCTGCTGCCAGAGACGGAGAGAAGGCAGGCAGGCTGGCTGGCTGGCGGTTGTGGGGCGGCCGGGCGGGCAGACGGGGGCTGTTTAATGCCGCTGGACTGGCCTGGGCCTGGACGGGGAGGAGAAAGGGGGCAGCGTCCGGGGCCCTGAAAGCGTTCTGCCAATCCTTAGGCCCACGGTGTGACCTCTGAACCCATGGCCCTGCCCCTGTGCCTGGCTTGGCTCCCCTTGGTGGAGGGCAGCGGTGCTGACACTGATGCTGTTGGTCTGGATGGTTGTAGGCTGTTTCCGCCTCAGCCACCACCTGTGCTCCAGGCACTGGGACAAAGTCTGTCCACTGGAAGAACCAGGCCACTTCCAGGGCCGTGGCCCAGTCGGTGGTGGATCCACACCCAGGATTTCCAGGCAGTGTAGGCGAGAATACTCAGGAAAACATACTCATCTTAGTTCCACGGTGCTTTCGTCTTTGTTTTCGTTTTGTCTCTCTCTTCCCAATCCCATTGTGAGTACCCCAGCCCTCCTGAGAAATGACAAGAACACATCCCATGACCTGATCACTGTCTTTGTCCCAGGGTAAAGTCTGGAGACCCCTTCTAACACAGTGTTACAACCGGGGTGTGGGAATCCATACCCACAAGGTACTGGCCATGATGGTATCCCCAAGCAGTCCACCCTTCACACTTCCATCTGCACACCCAGTGCTCCTGAGCTGAGGCCTGGCCACCACACAGCTCCTCTGCATTTATCCAGCATTGCCCTTTGGAGAATCGATGCAAAGGAACCCTACGGTATGTAACGTAGGTGGACGTTTTACCCTTCCTGGGCACCACCTTCTGGGCAGTCATTCTGCTTCTCTGGAGATCCCCCCGGGGTGTCCAGTGTAGAACTCCTGCCGTCCACCACCTTTTTGCACTAACAAACGGCCTCTGGTGTGGTTCAAGCAGGGTAAGCTTAGTATGCAACTTCTGGCTCTTACAAATTAGGCTCCTATTACACTTTTGTAGGTGGACTTGTGCAAAAAGAGAGCTCCAGCTCTCAGTAAAAGCCCTGAGCTGCACTTGTCTGCTGGTGTGGTGGTAGAACAATCGTTGCTTTGGGAAATGCTCAGACCCTTTTCCACAGTGGCTCCACCAGCCATTAGATCTGTTAATTTTAACATGCTCACTCCTTAAATTATGACACTATCTTCTGGGTGGCCCAAACCATTAAACATATGACTGCTAACAGAACGATTGACAGTTTGAGTCCACATAGAGGCCCCTCAAGTGAAAGTTCTGGCTATCTACTTCCCAAAGGGCATAAACTTAGAAAACAAAAAAACCTGTGGAGTACATTACTACTCTGCAATATCTGGGGTTGCTATGAGCCAGATGTACTGGTCAGTACTTGCTCCATGTACAATGGTCAGTACTTGCTCCACGTACAATGACTTCCTCTCCATTGAATATAAATGTTGACGTCCTGGCTGAAAGCACCGTTCCTAATTCTTACTAAGATGTAGCATGATTTCCTTATCCCTTACATACAACTGTTTGTTTTTACATACTGGTGCTGGATTCCTGGCTGAAATCCAAGGCATAATTCTCAACAGGATATTGACATCAACTTTGATAAAAGAACCCTTCCCTTCCCTCTCTTTAATATAGATGCCAGTATGGGGCATGGTTCTGTAACAACCATGCCCCATTACTTCATAGGGTGTTGATTTAGTCTCTTGGCTCTGTGAATCATGAACTTCTCTATTAGCAGATTCTGGCTGTAACACTCACGTCATATTCCTTATTAAAAAAATATGTGCATGGAACAAGCTCTGTGAACCCTGGCCTCTTGTCTGCTTGAATAGGATGCTAGCTTTCTAACCGTGCTGCCTTTGACTATTTCATTACCAGAATATGGGTCAAGCTCCTGGCTCTGTGAAACCTGATCTTTTTTGTTATTCTTTTTGCTTTGGATATGGTTGCTAACTTCCTTTTTGTAACAACCATGGCATAATCTTTACTATTATGTCAATATCTTAGTAAAGACGTAGATATTGTTTTAAGGTTATGGATATTCCCTTTCTAGCTTTGTTTAAATGACCCTTTTCTCACTAGTACATACGTTAAAGCTCTTCTTTATGAATCCTGCCTTCATGTTTCTCTGGGTATAGATGCTAATTTCCAGGCCTCACAAGCCATGTATCTTTTTTTAAGTAGGTTATTAAGGCAAATTTCCTTTCATATGGACTCTGACCATCTTTAATCATGAATATGAATACTACCTATCTGGCTGTACTTACTGTGGCCCCCTTTTCCCTTGGCTATGTTTTATGGATGCATTTTTCCGGCTCAATGAACCCTGACCTTCAGTCTCCCAACATAGGAGTTTCTTGACTCTAACAACCACGGCCTGTTTAATACTCAGATCCAGTTTCAGGTTTTTACTCGGATTTGCATTCTTTAAACTCTGTCTTTACGTTTCATAGGATATGGATTCTAGCTCCCTGGCCATGAGAACCATGGGCCATTTTCACTAAAATATGGATGTAGGCTGTTAGCTTTATGAACCCTAATCTGTTTTTGTCCATGAACGTGGTTGCTACTTACCTGCTTGTAGGAAACATAACACAATTCTTAGCACAATTTGAGTCAGACCAGGGCTTTATGAACCCTGATCTTCTCTTAAGTAGTATGTGAATGTAGCTTCCTGGCTTTAAGAAGCATAATGTATCTCTTATTAAAATATGATTTTGGGCTCATGATTCTTTGAACCCTAACCTCCTTTCTCCTTGTATATGGAGGTTGTAACATTGTGCCCCTCACTTTATGTTAGGATTTGGATGAATTCCAGGTTTTATTAATTCTGACCTCTTATTTCTTTGGCTATAAGTGCTAACTTTATGGCTGTAATGACCTTGACTTCAATATTATTACTATATTCTAGGTAAATATTTAGTCTTAGAGCTTGTTTTAACCCATCGTGTTTTTCTTTGGGTATGCATGCTAACCTCTTGACTGTAATAAATATGCCGTATTTACTGCTGCCCATTACTATTGCCATCAAGTGGTTTCTGATGCACAGCAACTCTATAGGAAGGAGTAGAACTGCCACATGGTTTTCAAAGGAGCGTTTGGTGGATTTGAACTGCTGACCTTTTGGTTGGCAGCTGTAACTCTTAAACACTGTGCCACCAGGGTTCCTATTGGGATGTGGATTTAGTTTCCAAGTATACATATCTTGAGTTCTTCTTCAGTTGGATATAGATGCTAATTTCCTGGCTGCAATAACCATGACCTGTTTCTTGCTATGATATTAATGCAGGCTCCTGCTGGTATGAACTTTGGCGTCTTATTTTCCCTTAGATAAGTTTTCTAGCTATCTGATTGTAATACTCTTTGAAGATTACATAACAGGATATGTATCCACACTACCATCTTTGTTGTTGTTGTTTGGTGCTGTTTAGTCCATTCTGACTCATAGTGACTCTGTGTACAGCAGAATGAGACACTGCCTGTCCCTGCGCCATCCTCAAAATGGCTGCTATGTTTTTTTAATAATTTTTATTGAGCTTTACGTGAACGTTTACAAATCAAGTCAGTCTGTCACATATAAGCTTATATACACCTTATTCCATACTCCCACTTACTCTCCACCTAATGAGTCAGCCCTCCCAGTCTCTCCTTTCTGACAATTTTGCCAGTTTCTAACCCTCTCTACCCTCCTATCTCCCCTGCAGACAGGAGATGCCAACACAGTCTCAAGTGTCCATCTGATACAAGTAGCTCACTCTTAGCCACCATCTCTCTCCAACCCATTGTCCAGTCCCTTCCATGTCTGATAAGTTGTCTTCGGGAATGGTTCCTATTCTGGGCCAACAGAAGGTTTGGGGACCATGACAGCTGGGATTCCTCTAGTCTTAATCAGACCATTAAGTCTGGTCTTTTTATGAGAATTTGGGGTCTGCATCCCACTGATCTCCTGCTCCCTCAGGGGTTCTCTGTTGTACTCCCTGTCAGGGCAGTCATCGGTTGTGGCCGGGCACCATCTAGTTCATCTGGTCTCAGGATGATGTAAGTCTCTGGTTCATGTGGCCCTTTCTGTCTCTTGGGCTCATGGTTATCTTGTGACCTTGGTGTTCTTCATTCTCGTTTGATTCTGATGGGTTGAGACCAATTGATGCATCTTAGATGGCCACTTGTTAGCACTTAAGACCCCAGACGCCACATTTCAAAGTGGGATGCTGAATGTTTTCATAATAGAATTATTTTGCCAATTGTCTTAGAAGTCCCCTTAAGCCATAGTCCCCAGACCCCCGCCATGCTCCACTGATGTTTGAAGCAATCAGTTTATCTCAGAAACTTCTTTGTTTTGGGTCCAGTCCAGTTGAGCTGACCTTCCGTGTATTGAGTATTGTCCTTCCCTTCACCTAAAGTAGTTCTTATCTGCTAACTAATCAGTAAATAACCCTCTCCCACCCTCCCTCCCTCCTCACCTTGTAACCACAAGAGTATGTGTTCTTCTCAGTTTATACTATTTCTCAAGATCTTATAATAGTGGTCTTATACAATATTTGTCCTTTTGCCTCTGACTAATTTCGCTCAGCATAATGCCTTCCAGGTTCCCCCACGTTATGAAATGTTTCACAGATTCGTCATGGTTCTTTATTAATGTGTAGTATTCCATTGTGTGAATATACCACAATTTATTTAACCATTCATCCGTTAATGGGACACCTTGGTTGCTTCCAGCTTTTTGCTATTGTAAACAGAGCTGCAATAAACATGGGTGTGCATATATCTGTTTGTGTGAAGGCTCTTAGTTCTCTAGGGTATATTTCGAGGAGCGGGATTTCTGGGTTGTATGGTAGTTCTATTTCTAACTGTTTAAGAAAACGTTAGATAGATTTCCAAAGTGGTTGTACCATTTTACATTCCCACCAGCAGTGTATAAGAGTTCCAATCTCTCTGCAGCCTCTCCAACATTTATTATTTTGTGTTTTTTGGATTAATGCCAGCCTTGTTGGAGTGAGATAGAATCGCATCATAGTTTGAATTTGCATTTCTCTAATGGCTAATGAGCGAGAGCATTTTCTCATGTATCGGTTAGCTGCCTGCATATCTTCTTTAGTGAAGTGTGTGTTCATATCCTTTGCCCACTTCTTGATTGGGTTGTTTGTGTTTTTGTGGTTGAGTTTTAACAGAATCATACAGATTTTAGAGATCAGGCGCTGGTCGGAGATGTCGTAGCTGAAAATTCTTTCCCAGTCTGTAGGTGGTCTTTTTAATCTTTTGGTGAACTCTTCAGATGAGCATAGGTGTTTGATTTTTAGGAGCTCCCAGTTATCTGGTTTCTCTTCGTCATTTTTGGTAATGTTTTGTATTCTGTTTATGCCTTGTATTAGGGCTCCTAAAGTTGTCCCTATTTTTTCTTCCATGATCTTTATTGTTTTAGTCTTTAGTTTAGGTCTTTGATCCACTTGGAGTTAGTTTTTGTGCATGGTGTGAGGTATGGGTCCTGTTTCATTTTTTTGCAAATGGATATCCAGTTATGCCAGCACCATTTGTTAAAAAGACTATCTTTTCCCCAATTAACTGACACTGGCCCTTTGTCAAATATCAGCTGCTCATATGTGGATGGATTTATATCTGGGTTCTCAGTTCTGTTTCATTGGTTTATGTGCCTGTTGTTGTACCAATACCAGGCTGTTTTGACTACTGTGGCTGTATAATAGGTTCTAAAATCAGGTAGAATGAGGCCTCCCACTTTCTTCTTCTTTTTCAGTAATGCTTTGCTTATCTGAGGCTTCTTTCCCTTCCATATGAAGTTGGTGATTTGTTTCTCCATCACATTAAAAAATGTCATTGGAATTTGGATTGGAAGTGCATTGTATGTATAGATGGGTTTTGGTAAAATAGACATTTTTACTATGTTAACTATCCATGAGCAAGGTATGTTTTTCCACTTAACTAGGTCCATTTCAGTTTCTTGTAGTAGTACTTGTAGTTTTCTTTATATAGGTCTTTTACATCTTTGGTAAGGTTTATTCCTAAGTATTTTATCTTCTTCGGGGCTACTGTGAATGGTATTGATTTGGTGATTTCCTCTTCGATGTTCTTTTTGTTGATGTAGAGGAATCCAAGTGATTTTTGTATGTTTATCTTATAACCTGAGACTCTCCCAAACTCTTCTACGAGTTTCAGTAGTTTTCTGGAGGATTCCTTAGGGTTTTCTGTGTATAAAATCATGTCATCTGCAAATAGTGATAACTTTACTTCCTCCTTGCCAATCCGGATACCCTTTATTTCTTTGTCTAGCCTAATTGCCCTGGCTAGGACTTCCAGCACGATGTTGAATAAGAGTGGTGATAAAGGGCATCCTTGTCTGGTTCCCGTTCTCAAGGGAAATGCTTTCAGGCTCTCTCCATTCAGAGTGATGTTGGCTGTTGGCTTTGTATAAAAAGATGCCCTTTATTATGTTGAGGAATTTTCCTTCAATTCCTATTTTGCTGAGAGTTTTTATCATAAAAGGGTGTTGGACTTTGTCAAATGCTTTTTCTGCATCAATTGATAAGACCATGTGGTTTTTGTCTTTTGTTTTATTTGTGTGGTGGATTACATTAATGGCTTTTCGAATATTAAACCAGCCTTGCATACCTGGTATAAATCCCACTTGGTCGTGGTGGATTATTTTTTTGATATGTTGTTGAATTCTATTGGCTAGAATTTTGTTGAGGATTTTTGCATCTATGTTCATGAGGGATATAGGTCTGTAATTTTCTTTTTTTGTGATGTCTTTACCTGGCTTTGGAATCAGGGATATAGTGGCTTCATAGAATGAGCTAGGCAATAGTCCATCATTTTCTATGCTTTGAAATACCTTTAGTAGTAGTGGTGTTAACTCTTCTCTGAAAGTTTGGTAGAACTCTGCAGTGAAGCCATCCGGGCCAGGGTTTTTTTTTTGTTGGGAGTTTTTTGATTACTGTTTCAATCTCATTTTTGGTATGGGTCTATTTAGTTGTTCTTCTGATTGTGTTAGTTTAGGTAGGTAGTTTTTTCTAAGAATTCATCCATTTCTTCTGGGTTTGCAAACTTGTTAGAGTGTACTTTTTCGCAATAATCTGACATGATTCTTTTAATTTCAGTTGGGTCTGTTGCGATGTGACCCATCTCGTTTCTTATTTGGGTTATTTGTTTCCTTTCCTGTATTTCTTTAGTCAGTCTGGCCAATGATTTATCAATTTTGTTAATTTTTTCAAAGAACCAGTTTTGGCTTTGTTAATTCTTTCAATTGTTTTTCTGTTCTCTAATTCATTTAGTTCAGCTCTAATTTTTATTATTTGTTTTCTTCTGGTGCCCGATGGATTCTTTTGTTGCTCACTTTCTATTTGTTCAAATTGTAGGGACAGTTCTCTGATTTTGGCTCTTTCTTCTTTTAGTATGTGTGCATTTATCATTACAAATTGACCTCTGAGCACTGGTTTTGCTGTGTCCCAGAGGTTTTGATAGGAAGTATTTTCATTCTCGTTGCATTCTATGAATTTCTTTATTCCCTCCTTAATGTCTTCTATAACCCAGTCTTTTTTGAGCAGGTTATTGTTCAGTTTCCAAGTATTTGATTTCTTTTCCATAATTTTTGCGTTATTGATTTCCACTTTTATGGCCTTGTGGTCTGAGAAGATGCTTTGTAATATTTGAATGTTTTGGATTCTGCAAATGTTTGTTTTAAAACCTAATATGTGGTCTATTCTAGAGAATGTTCCATGTGCACTAGAAAAAAAAGTATACTTTGCAGCAGTTGGGTGGAGTGTTCTGTATAAGTCAATGAGGTCAAGTTGGTTGATTGTTGTAATTAGGTCTTCCGTGTCTCTATTGAGCTTCTAACTGGATGTCCTGTCCTTCTCCAAAAGTGGTGTGTCAAAGTCTCCTGGTATAATTGTGGAGGTGTCTATCTCACTTTTCAGTTCTGAAAAAGTTTGTTTTATGTATCTTGCAGCCCTGTCATTGGGTGTATAAATATTTAATATGGTTATATCTTCCTGGGCAATTTTTCCTTTTATCATTATGTAGTGTCCTTCTTTATCCTTTGTGGTGGATTTAACGTTAAAGTCTATTTTGTCAGAAATTAATATCGCTACTCCTGCTCTTTTTTGCTTATTGTTTGCTTCATATATTTTTTTCCATCCTTTGAGTTTTAGTTTGTTTGTGTCTCTAAGTCTAAAGTGTGTCTCTTGTAGGCAGCATATAGACGGATCGTGTTTCTTTATCCAGTCCGTGACTCTCTGTCTCTTTATTGATGCCTTTAGTCCATTTACATTCAGCGTAATTATAGATAAGCATGTGTTTAGTGCTGTCATTTTGATGCCTTTTTATGCCTTTATTGTTGTTCACAATTTCATTTTTCCACTTACTTTTTTGTGCTGAGACATTTTTCTTTGTAAATTGTGTGTTCCTCTTTTTCATAGTATCTGACTTTATGTTTGCTGAGTCGTTATGTTTTTCTTGGTTTTTATTTTGAGTTGTGGAGTTGTTATACCTCTTTGTGGTTACCTTACTATTTACCCCTATTTTTCTAAGTAAAAACCTAACTTGTATTGTCCTGTATCGCCTTGTATCCCTCACCATATGGCAGTTCTATGCCACCTGTATTTAGTCCCTCTTTTAGATTATTATGATCTTTTACAGATTGACTTCAATGATTCCTTGTTTTGAGTGTTTTTTTCTTTTTAAAATTAATCTTAATTTGTTTTTGTGATTTCCCTATTTGGGTTGATATCAGGATGCTCTGTTCTGTGACCTTGTGTTGTGCTGGTGTCTGATATTATTGTTTTTCTTATCAAACAATTTCCCCCTTTAGTATTTCTTGTAGCTTTGGTTTGGTTTTTACAAATTCTCTAAGCTTGTGTTTATCTGTAAATGTCTTAATTTCACCTTCATATTTCAGAGAGAGTTTTGCTGGATATATGATCCTTGGCTGACAGTTTTTCCCCTTCAGTGCTCTGTATATGTCATCCCATTGCCTTCTTGCCTGCATGGTTTCTGCTGAGTAGTCTGAACTTATTCTTATTGATTCTCCCTTGTAGGAGACCTTTATTTTATCCCTGGCTGCTTTTAATATTTTCTCTTTATTTTTCGTTTTGGCAAGTTTGATGATAATACGTCTTGGTGATTTTCTTTTTGGATCAGTCTTAAATGGGGTTCGATGAGCATCTTGGATAGATATCCTTTCGTCTTTCATGATGTCAGGGAAGATTTCTGCCAACAGATCTTCAACTATTCTCTCTGTGTTTTCTGATATCCCTCCCCGTTCTGGGACTCCAATCACATGCAAGTTATTCTTCTTGATAGAGTCCCACACGATTCTTAGGATTTCTTCATTTTTTTTAATTCTTTTATCTGATTTTTTCCAGCTATATTGGTGTCAATTCCCTGGTCCTTCAGAGCTCCCACTCTGCATTCTAATTGCTCGAGTCTGCTCCTCTGACTTCGTATTGCGTTGTCTAATTCTGTAATATTATTGTTAATCTTTTGGATTTCTGAATGCTGTATCTCTATGGATTCTTGCAGCTTATTAACTTTTCCACTATGTTCTTGAATAATCTTTTTGAGACCTTGAACTGCTTTATCAGTGTGTTCCTTGGCTTTTTCTGTAAATTGCCTTATTTCATTTCTGAGGTCATCCCTGATGTCTTGAAGAATTCTGTAAATTAGTTTGTTTTTTATTCTGTATCTGGCAATTCCAGGATTGTATCTTCATTTGGAAAAGATTTTGATTCTTTAGTTTGGGGAGTTGTAGAAGCAATCATGGTCTGCTTCTATATGTGTTTTGATATCACCTGCTGTCTCTGAGCCATCACTAAGATGTTGTAGTGATTTAATCTATATTTGGTCACTGAGTCTTATCTTGTTTTGTTTTCTTTCAATGTACGTAGATGGGCTACTAGATTGCGCTGTCTTGAATGTTGTAGCCCTTGACTCACTTATGTCCTATTACTAGCTGGTTTGGGCTGTTACCAGATATGTGAACCTAAGAGTCCATTCACTATTCTTCAGTAGAATCTGATTTTGGGGCATCAAGTGTGTGGAGCAGACTGTTACATTTCCACCTAGAGAAGAACTGGTGATAGTTTTGTACACCAGATTCTAGTAGCAGCAGGGGTTCATACTCCAGGGGGGGCAGGATGCTGACAGGCTTCCCCCAAGTGCCAGTGAGGTAGGTATGTCTCTATTCCTAAAGCACTTCGGTGGGTGGGCTCTGCGGCTGTACCTTAGATGGCTGCTATGTTTGAATCCATTGTTTGCAGACACTGTGCTAATCCATCTGGTCGAGGGTCTTCTTCTTTCTTGCTGGCCCTCTACCAAGCATGATGTTCTTCCCCCCGATAACATGTCCAAAGTGTATGAGATGAAATTTTTCCATCCTTGCTTCCAAGGAACACTCTGCACTTCTCCCAAGACAGATTTGTTCATTCTTCTGGCAGTTCATAGTATATTCAGTATCCTTCTCCAACACCATAACTCAAGGGCATCAGTTCTTCTTCAGACTTCCTTATTCATTGTCCAGCTTT
This sequence comes from Loxodonta africana, assembly GCF_030014295.1. NCBI lineage: Eukaryota > Metazoa > Chordata > Mammalia > Proboscidea > Elephantidae > Loxodonta > Loxodonta africana. The sequence goes on from NW_026975027.1 coordinate 96,932, forward strand.
TGAATGCCTGTGAGGTGATGGAAAATACCGTGGCTTGGGTCAGGTGCACCTTAGTCGAAAAAGTAACACCTTTGCTATTCAACACTTTAAAGAGGTCTTTATGCAGAAGATTTGCCCAGTTCAATACATCATTTTATTTACTGACTGCTGGCACTGATGGTGTATCCAGGTAAAATGAAATCCTTGACAACTTCCACCTTTTCTCTGTTTATCATGATGTTGCTTGTTGGCCCGATTGTAAGGATTTTTCTTTTCACTATGTTGGAGTGTAATTCATACTGAAGGCTGTAGTCTTTGATCTTTACCAGTAAGTGCTTCAAATCCACTTTGCCTTCAGTAAGCAAGGCGGTATCATCTGCCTCTCTCAAATTATTAATGAGTCTTCTTGCAATCCTGATGGCACACTTTTCTTCAGATAGTCCAGCTTCTCACATTATTTGATCAGCATATAAATTGAGTATGTACGGTGAAAGGATACAACCCTGATGCATACCTTTCCTGATTTTAAAGCACACACTATTCCCTTGTTCTGCCTGAGGAACTGATTTATGGTCTATGTACAGATTCCACGTTAGCAAAATTAAATGTTCTAAAATCCCCGTACTTCACAACGTTATCCACAATTGTTATGAAAGGAAGGCCCCCAACAAGATAGACTGACACAGTGGCTCCAGTAATGGGCTTAAGCATAACACAAATTGTAAGGATGGCACAGGTCCAGGCAGTGTTTTGTTCTGTTTTATATAGGGTCACTATGAGTTGGAACTGACTAGATGGCACCTAACAACAATGACAACTACTTTACCAAATATGATTTCCTTCTTCAAGGACTGGTCCCTCCATAACATATCCTAAGTACATGAGGTGAAGTCTCACCATCCTTGCCTCTAAGGAGCATTCTGGCTGTGTTTTACTTCTCCCAAGCAGATTTATTCCTTTTTCTAGGGGTCCACAGTATATTGAATATTTTTTGCCAACACTGCAATTCAAATGCAACAGTTCAGTCTTCTTTATTCTTTGTCCAGCTTTCGCATGTACATGAGGGACTGAAAAAACCATGGCTTGGGTCATGAGCACTTTAGACCTGAAAGTGACGTATTTGCTTGTTTACACTTTAAAGAGGTCTTTTGCAACAGATTTGCCCAGTGCAACAGTTCTTTTGATTTCTTGACAGCTGCTTCCATGGGTATTGACTGTGGATCCAAGTAAAATGAAATCCTTGACAAATTCAATCTTTTCTTGTTTTATCATGACATTGCTTACTGGTCTGCTTGTGAGGGTTTTGTTTTCTTTAAATTGAGGTGTAATCCATATTGAAGGCTGTAGTCTTTGATATTATGAGTGTTTCAGGTGCTCTTCACTTTCAGCTAGCATAGTTGTGTCATCTGCATATCGCTAGTAGTTAATGAGTCTTCATCGAATCCTGATGCCCTTTTCTTCTTCATAGAGTCCAGCTTCATGGATTTTTTATTCAGCATGTGGATTTAATAAGTATGGTGAAAGGATACAACCCTAAGGCACCTTCCTGATTTAAAACTATGCAGTATCCCCTTATTCTATTGAAATGACTGTATGTTGGTCTATGTAGTTTCCTCCTCAAAACAGTTAAGTGTTGTGGAATATCCATTCTTCGTAATGTTATTCATAATTTGTTATGATCCATACAGTTGAATGCCTTTGCACAGTCAGTAAAACCGAGGTAGATATGTTTTAGGTATTCTCTGCTTTCAGCCAGGATCCATCTGACATCAGCAATGATATCCCTCATTCCATGTCCTCTTCTGTCTGCAGCTTGAATTTCTGGCAGTTCCTTGTTGATGTATTACTGCATTTGGTTTCAAAAGATCTTCAGCAAAATTTTACTTGTGTGTGATAGTAATGGTATTATTTGATAATTTCTGCATTCTGTTGGATCACCTTGCTCTGGATTGGGCACAAATATCAATTTCTTCCTGTTGGTTGGCCAGATTACTATCTTCCAAATTCTTGGCATAAATGAGTGAGTGCTTCCAGCTCTGGGTCCATTTCTTGGAACATCCCACTTGATATTCTGTCTATTCCTGGAGCCTTGTTTTTTTCTTTCTTTCTTTGTTTACCAATACCTTCAGTGAAGCTTGGACTTCTTCCTTCAGCACCTTCGGTGCTTGATTACATAGTCCTTCCTGAAAGGGCTGAGCGTCAACAGATTCTTTTTGGTACAATGACTCTCTGTACTCCTTCCATCTTCTTTTGATGCATTGTGTCATTTAATATTTTCCCCATAGAATCTTTCAAAATTGCAACTTGTTGCTAGGCAAATTTAGTCAATACTGACTCATAGATAGAACAAAACACTTCTCAATTCTGTGCCATCCTCACAATTGTTGCTATGCTTTTGCCCATTGTTGCAGCTACTGAGTCAATCCATTTCATTGAGGGTCTTCCTCTATAACCAAGCATGATGGCCTTCTCCAGGGACTGATTCCTCCTGAAAATATGTCCAAAGTATGTGAGATGTAGACTTGCCATCCTTGTTTCTAAGGAGTATTCTGGTTGTACTTCTTCCAAGACAGATTTGTTCATTCTTTTGACATCATGGTATAGTCGATTATCTTCTACAACAGCCAAATGCAAAGGCATCGATTCTTCTTCTGTCTTCCTTATTCATCGTCCAGCTTTCACATGCATATGAGGTGATTGGAAACACCATGGCTTGTGTCACATGCACCTTAGTCCTCAAGGTAAAAATTTTTATTTTCACCACTTAAGAGAGGTTTTTTTCAGTAGATTTGTCTAATGCAATGTGTCTTTTGATTTCTTGACTGCTGCTTCCATGGCTGTTGATTGTGAATCCAAGTAAAATGAAATGCTTGACAACTTCAGACTTTTCTCGATTCATCATGATGTTGCTTATTCGTACAGTTGTGAGGATATTTTTGTTTTTATTGAGGTGTAATCCATACTAAAGGATGTGGTCTCTGATCTTAATAAGTGCTTCAAGTCCTATTCACGTTCAACAAACAAGGTTGTGTCATCTACATAACACATGTTGTTAATATTTTTTTCCTCCAATCCTGATGTCCCCTCCTTCTTCATATAATCCAGCTTCTCAAATATTTGCTCAGTATACATATTGCAACTTAAGACTTGAATTTTCTCTTCCGTTCTTTCAGCTTGAGAAATGGTGAGTATGTTCTTTCCTTTTGGCTTTTGTACTCAAGGTCTTTGCACCCCCACGTCTGTCAGTTTGTCGTACTGTGGGGGCTTGCGTGTTGCTGTGATGCTGGAAGCTATGCCATTGGTGTTCAGATACCAGCAGTGTCACCCATGGAGGACAGGTTTCGGCTGAGCTTCCAAACTAAGACAGACTAGGAAGAAGGACCCTGCATTCTATTTCTGAAAAACATTAGCCAGTGAAAACCTTTCGAATAGCAGCGGAACATTGTCTGATATAGTGCTGGAAGATGAGCTCCCCAGGTAGGAAGGCACTCAAAAGATGACTGGGGAAGAGTTCCTCTACAAAGTAGAGTCCACCTTAATGACATGGATGGAGTAAAGCTTTCGAGACCTTTATTTGCTGATGTGGCACAACTCAAAATGAGAAGAAACAGCTGCAAAAATCCAGTAATAATTGGAACTTGGAACGTATGAAATATGAATCGAGGAAAACTGGAAATCATCAAAAATGAAATGGAATGCATAAACATTGATATCCTAGGCATTAGTGAGCTGAAATGGGCTGGTATTGGCCATTTTGAATCGGACGACCATATAGCCTACTATTCTGGGAATGACAACTCGAAGAGGAATGGTGTTGAATTCATGGTCAAAAAGAACATTTCAAGATCTATCCTGAAATACAACGCTGTCAGTGGTAGGATAATATGCATACAGCTACAAGGAAGACGAGTTAATATGACTATTATCCAAATTTATGCACCAATCACTAGGGCCAAAGATGAATAAGTAAAGGATTTTTATCAGCTACAGCAGTCCAACATTGATTGAACATGCAATCAAGATGCATTGGTAATTACTGGCAACTAGAAATTTTTTTAGAATGTAAAAGTTGGAAACAAAAAAGAAGGACCAGTAGTTGGAAAATATGGCCTTGGTGATAGAAACAATGCCAGAGATCGAATGATAGAATTTTGCAAGAACAATGACCTCTTCATTGCAAATACCTTCTTTCACCAACATTAATGGTATCTATACACATGGACCTCACCAGATGGAACACACAGAAATCAAATTGACTACATCTGTGGAAAGAGACAATGGAAAAGCTCAATATCATCCATCAGAACAAGGCCAGGGGCCAACCGTGGAACAGACCATCAATTGCTCATATGCAAGTTCGAGCCAAAAATGAAGAAAATCAGAACAAGTGCATTGGAGCCAAAATATGAACTTGAGTGTGTCCCACCTAAATTTGGAGATCATCTGAAGAATAGAGTTGATGCATTGAACACTAGTGACTGAAGACCAGACGAGTTGTGGAATGACATCAAGGACATCATACATGAAGAAAGAAAGAGGTCATTGAAAAGACAGGAGAGAAAGAAAAGACCAAGATGGATGTCAGCGGAGACTATGAAACTTGCTCTTGAGCATTGAGCAGCTAAAGCAAAAGAAAGAATTTGTGGAGTAAAAGAACTGAACAGAAGATTTCAAAGGGGATCTCTAGAAGACAAAGTAAACGCACATTATAATGACATGTGCAAAGAGCTGGAGATGGAAAACCAAAAGGGAAGAACACACTCGGCATTTCTCAAGCCAAAAGAGCTGAAGAAAAATTCAAGCCTCGAGTTGCAATGGTGAAGGATTCCATGGGGAAAATATTAAATGACACGGGAGGCATCAAAAGAAGATGGGAGGAATACACTGAGTTATTATACCAAAAAGAATTAGTCGATGTTCAACTATTCCAAGAGGTGGCATATGATCAGGAACCGATGGTACTGAAGGAAGAAGCCCAAACTTCTCTGAAGGCATTTGTGAAAAACAAGGCACCAGGAATTGATGGAATATCCATTGCAATGTTTCAACAAACAGATGCATCGCTGGAGATGCTCACTCATCTATGCCAAGAAATATGGAAGACAGCTTCCTGGCCAACTGACTGGAAGAGATTCATATTTATGCCTAGTCCCAAGAAAGATGATCCAATTGAATGTGGAAATTAGAGAACAATATCATTAATATCACATGGAAGCAAAATTTTGCTGAAGATCATTCAAAAATGGCTGCAGCAGTATATCGACAGGGAATTGCCAGAAATTCAGTCCGGTTTCAGAAAAGGATGTGGAACCAGGGATATCCTTGCTGATGTCAGATGGATCATGGCTGAAGGGAGAGAATACCAGAAGGGCGTTTACCTGTGTTTTATTGACTATGCAAAGGCATTTGACTGTGTGGATCATAACAAGCTATGGATAACAGTGCGAAGAATGGGAATTCCAGAACACTTAATTGTGCTCATGAGGGACCTTTACATAGATGAAGAGGTGGTTGTTCAGACAGATCAAGGAAATACTGATTGGTTTAAAGTCAGGAAAGTCGTGCGTTGGGGTTGTGTATTTTCACCATAAGTATTTAATCTGTATACTGAGCAAATAATACAAGAAGCTGGACTATACGAAGCAAAACTGGGCATCAGGATTGGAGGAAAACTTATTAAGAACCTGTGTTATGCAGATGACAGGACCTTGCTTGCTGAAAGTGAAGAGGACTTCAACCACTTACTAATGAATATCAAAGACCACAACATTCAGTATGGATTGCATCTCAACATAAAGAAAACAAAAATCCTCACAACTGGACCATTGAGCAACATCGTGATAAACAGAGAGAAGCTTGAAGTTGTGAAGGATTTCATTTTACTTGGATCCACAATCAACATCCATGGAAGCAGCAGTCAAGAAATCAAAAGATGCATTGCATTAGGTAAATCTGCTGCAAAGGACCTCTTCAAAGTGTTGATAAGCAAAGATGTCACCCTGAAGACTAAGGTGCGCCTGACCTAAGCCATGGTATTTTCAATCGCGTCATATGCATGTGAAAGCTGGGCAATGAATAAGGAAGACTGAAAAAGAATTGATGCCTTTGAATTGAGGTATTGGTGAAGAATGTTGAATATGCCATGGACTGCCAAATAACAAACAGGTCTGTCTTAGAAGAGGTACAGCCAGAATGCTCCTTAGAGGCAAGGATGGCAAAACTGCATCTTCCATACTTTGGACATGTTGCCAGGACGGAAGAGTCCCTGGAGAAGGACATCATGCTCAGCAGATTACAGGGTCAGCGGAAAAGAGGAAGACCCTCAAGGAGTTGGACTGACACAGTGACTGCAACAGTGAGCTCAAGCATAACAAGGATTGTAAGGATGGCTCACGACTGGGCAGTGTTTCATTCTGTTGTGCACAGGGTCACTATGAGTTGGAACCAACTTGACAGCACCTAACAACAGGTCTTTGCACATTTCATTATAATACTTCACTTTGTCTTTTCTAGCTGTCGTTTAAATCCTCTTTTCAGCTCTTTTACTTTATCAATTCTTCCTTTTACTTTATTTACTCCACATTCAACAGCAAGGATCAGATCCTTTTTTGACATCTATTTTGGTCTTTTACTTTCATTACTTTTTAGTGGATTCTCAACTTTCTTCATGCCCTTGATGTCATCCCACTGTCTGTGTGGCCTTTGGTCATTAGTGTTTAATGAGTCAAATATATTCTCAGATGACCTCTAAGTTCAGGTGGGATATACCCAGGTTCATACTTTGGCCGTTGTTGACTTGTTCTGATTCTCTTCAGCTTCAGCTTGAGCTTGCTTATGAGCAATGGATGATGTTTCCCGGAGTCATCCCCGTGTTTCTTATGACTGAATTGAGCTTTTCCATAGTCTCTTTCCACAGACTTAGTCATTTTGATTCCTGTGTATTTATTCTGGTGAGATTGACAGGTATACATGATGTTTATTTTGTTGAAAAAAGGTACTTGTAATGAAGAAGTCATTGGTCGTGAAAAGCTCTGTCAGGCCATGCGGTCCCTGGCATTGTTTATATCACCAAGGCCGTATTTTCCAACTACTGTGTCTACTTCTTTGTTTCCAACATCTGCATTCCAATCACCAGTAATTATTAATGCATCTTGATTGCATGTTTGTTCAATTTCAGACTGCAGAAGGTGGTACGAACTGTCAATTTCTTTATCTTTTGTCTTAGTGGTTGGTGTTTCAATTTGAAAAATAGTCATATTAACTTGTCTTCCTTGTAGGTTTGTGGATATTTGCCTATCATTGACAGCGTTGTGCTTGAGGTTAGAGCTTCAAATATTCTTTTTGATGATGAATGCACTGCCATACCTCTTTAATTTGTCGTTCTCAGCAGAGTAGATCATATGATAGTCAATTCAAAATAGCCTTTACCAGTCCATTTAAGCTCTCTATTTTTTTTTTTTTAATGCCTAGGATATCAATGTTAATGTGTTCCATTTCATTTTTTATAACTTCCAATTTTCCTAGAGTCATTCATTGTACACTGATTATTAATGTACATTCTTATTATTAATGGATGTTTGCGGGGATTTCTTCTCATTTTGAGTTGTGTCACATGAATAAATGAAGGCCCCCAAAGCTTGTCTTCATCCATGTCAGTAAGGCTGACTCTACTTTGAGGAGGAAGCTCTTCCCCAGTCCTATTTTGAGTGTCTTCCAACCTGAGGGGCTCGTTTTCCAGCACTATATCAGACAATGTTCCTTTGCCCTTAATATAGTTTTCACTGGCTAATGTTGAGAAGTAGGCTACCAGGTCCTTTATCCTAGTTTGTCTTAGGAAGCTCAGGTGAAACCTGTCCACCATGGGTGACCCTGCTGGTATTTGAAATACTGGTGGCAGAGCTTCTAGCATTACAGCAACATGGATGACAATACAGTATGAGAAAATAACACACGTGTGGGAATCATTTACAATGTTGTTATTAGGTGCCCTCGAGTTGCTTCTGACTCAGAGGGACCCTATGCCCAATAGCACTAAACACTGCCCAGCCTTACACCACCCTCACAATCATTTTTATACTTGAGCCCATTGCTGCAGCCACTGAGTCAGTCCATCCTGCTGAGGGTCTTCCTATTTTTCACTGGCTCTCTACTTTACCAAGCACAATGGCCTTGTCAAGGGGCTGATCCCTCCTGATAACATATCCAACGTATGTGAGACGTAGTCTCACCATCCTCGCTTCTAAGGAGCATTGTGGTTGTACTTCTTCCAAGACAGGTTTGTTTGTTCTTTTGGCAGTCCATGGTAATTTCAATATTATTCATCAGCACCACAATTCAAAATTGTCAATTCTTCTTTGGTCTTCCTTATTCATCATCCAGCTTTCTCATGCATATGAGGTGAATGAAAACACCATGGCTTAGGTCAGGTGCGCTTTGGTCTTTGTGGTAACATCTTTGCTTTTCAACACATTAAATTGGTATTTTGCAGTAGATTTGCTCAATGCATCCACCATTTGATTGCCACTTCCATGGGTGTTGATTATGGATCCAAGTAAAATGAAATCCTTGAAAATTTCAATCTTTTCTCCATTTATCATGATGTTGGTTATTGGTCCAGTTGGAAGGATTTTTTCTTTGTGTTGAGGTAAAACCCATACTGAATCTATGATCTTTGACCTTCACCAATAAGTGTTTTGAGTCCTGTTCACTTTCAGCAAAATCGTATCATCTGCATCTCACAGGTTATTAGTGAATCTTCTTCCAATCCTGATGCACTATTCTTTTTCATGTCGTTCAGCTTTTCGGCTTCTTTGTTCAGCGTACACACTGAATGAATATAGTGGAAAAACACAATCCTGACACACACTTTTTCTGACTTTATACCACACAGTATCCCCTTGTTCTTTAGAATGACTGTGTCTTGATCTGTGTACAGGTTCCTCATGAGCACAATAAAGTGTTCTGAAGTTCGCAATGTTATCCATAATTTTTTATGATCTACACAGTTGAATGTCTTTGCATAGTTAATAAAACACAGGTAAATATCTTTCTGGTATTCTGTGCTTTGAGCCAGAATCCATCTGACATCAGCAATGATATCCTGGTTCCACACCCACTTCTGATCCTGGCTTGAATTTCTGGCAGTTCCCTGTCGAAATCCTGCTGCAGCCTGTTTTGAATGATTTTTAGCAAAATTATACTTGCATGTGAAATTAATGATGTTCTTCTATAATTTCAGAATTCAGTTGGATCATATTTCTTGGGAATAGGCATAAATATGGATTACTCCTAGTCAGTCGGCCAGGTAGCTGTCTTCTAAATTTCTTGGCATAGAGGGGTGAACACTTCCAGTGCTGCATCCATTTGTTGAAACATATCAACTGGTATTCTGTCAATTCCTGGAACTTTCTTTTCTGCCAATGCTTTCAATGCAGCTTGGATACCTTTCTTCAGAACCATCACATGCTAATCATATGATACTTCTCAAAATGGTTGAATATCAACTAATTCTATTTGGTATTGTGACTCCGTGTATTCCTACCATCCTCTTTTAATGCTTCCTTCATAGTTCAGTATTGTCCCCACAGAATGCTTCACTATTGCAACTCGAGGCCTAAATTTTTTCTCCAATTCGTTCAGCTTGAGAAATGTCAGGTGTGTTTTTCCCTTTTGATGTTCTACCTCCAGGTCTTTGAACATATTGTTATATACTTTACTTTGTCTTCCTGAGCAGCCCTTTGAAATCTTCTGTTCAGTTATTTTGCTTCGTCATTTCTTCCTGTTGATTTAGCTACTCCGTGTTCAACAGCAAGTTTCAGAGTCTCTTCTGACATCATTTTGGTCTTTTCCTTCTTTCCTGTCTTTTTAATGACATCTTGTTTCTTCATGTACATCTTTGATGTCATTCTACAGTTCCTCTGTCTTCAGTCATTATCATTCAACGTGTCAGATCTATTCTTGAGATTGTCTGTAAATTTAAGTGGAAGATGCTGAAGGTCATACTTTATCTCAGGTGGACTTGTTCTAATTTTCTTCAGCAGTTACTTGAACTTGTGTATGTTCACTTGAAGGTCTGTTACAAGTTGGCCTCTGGAGTTATTCTGACTGATGATACTGAGCTTTTCCACTGTCTCTTTCCACGGATGCAGTCAATTTGATTACTGTGTGTTCCACCTGGTAAGGTCACCATTTATGTTGTTGAGGAAAGGTATTTGCGATGAAGAACTCATTGGTCTTACCAAATTCTGTCATACAATCTCCGGCTTTGTTTCTATCACCAACGCCATATTTTCCAACTACCTATCCTTTTCTTGGTCTCTAACTTCCACATTCCAATCACCAGTAATTATCAAATCATCCTGATTGCATGTCTGATCAATTTCAGACTGCAGAATATGGTAGAATTCTTCAGTTTCTTCATCTTTGGCCTTACTGGTTTGTGCATAAATTTGCATAACAGCCATATGACCTGACTTGCCTTGTAGGTGTATGGATATTGTCCTATAACTGACACCATTGTCCTTCAGGATAGTTCTTGAAATGTCCTTTTTGATGATAAATGCAACACCATTCCTCTTCAATGTGTTGTTCCCAGCATAGTTGACCATATGATTTTCCCATTCAAAGTCACCACTACCAGACCATTTCAGCTCACTAATGCTAGGATAGCAATGTTTACACTTTTCATTTCATTTCTGACAATTTCCAATTTTCCTAGAATCATACTTCATACATTCCACATTCCAATCATTAATGGATTTTTGCAGCTGTTTCTTCTCATTTTGAGTCGCGGCACATCAGCCAATGAAGGCCTTGAAAGCTTGACTCCATCCACATCCATAAGGTTTACTCAACTTTAAGGAGGCAACTCTCTCCCAGTTGTATTTTGAGTGCCTTGCAACCTGAGGATCTCACCTTCCAGCACTAAAGAAGACAATATTAATCTGCTATTCATAACTTGTGTGTGTGTGCGCATTAAAAGAAAGTTTACAAAACAAGTCAATCTCTCATATAAAAATTAATGTACAGCTTGCTATGTACTCCTAGTTGTTCTCCCCCTAATGAGACAGCACACTCCTCCAGTCTGTATTCCCTGTGTCCATTTAGCCAGCTACTGTCCCCCATTGCCTTCTCATATCCTCTCCCGACAAGAACTGCCCACATACTCTTATGTGTCTACTTGAGCCAAAAAGCTCACTCTTCACCGGTATCATTTTTCTGTCTTATAGTCTGAAGAATTGGCTTTGGGAATGGCCCTGTCTTGGGCTAATAGAAGGTCTGGGGTCCATGGCCTCTGGGGTCCTTCTAGTTTCAGTCAGACCATTAAGTCTGGTCTTTTTACAAGAATTTGAGGTCTGCATCCCACTGTTTTCCTGCTCCATCAGGGATTCTCTGTTGTGTTCCTTGTCAGGGCCATCATCGGTGGTAGCGAGGCACCATCCAGTTCTTCCTGTATCAGGCTGATGGTGCCTTGGATTTTCGTGGCACTTCCTGTCTCTTGGGCTCTTAATTACCCTGTGTCTTTGGTGTTCTTCATTCTCTTTTCCTCCAGGTGGGTTGAGACCAATTGATGATGCATCTTAGGTTGCGGCTTGTTAGCGTTTAAGACCCCAGGCCCCACTCACCAAAGTGGGATGCAGAATGTTTTCTTAATACATTTTGCTATGCCAATTGACCTAGATGTCTCCTGAAATCATGGTTCTCAGACCCCTACCCCTGCTACTCTGGCCTTTGAAGCATTTGGTTGTATTCAAGAAATCTGTTTGCTTTTGGATAAGTCCAGTTTTGCTGACCTCTCCTGTATTGTGTGTTGTCTTTCTTTTCACCTAAAATACTCCTTGTCTACTATCTAATTAGTGAATCCCTTTTCCCTTCCCTCCCCACCCTCTAACCATCAAAGAGTAAATTCCTCTGTGTTTCAATTATGTCCTGAGTTGTTATAACAGTGGTATCCTGCAATATTTGTCTTTTTGCAACTGACTAATTTCACTCAGCATAATGCCTTCCAGATTTCTCCATGTTATGAAATGTTTCATGGATTCATCATTGTTTTATCATTGTGTAATATTCCCCTGCATGAATATACCATAATTATCCATTCATCCGTTGATAGGTGCCTTGGATGCTTCCATGTTTTTGCTACTGTATATAGTGCTGCAGTGAACACGGGTGTGCATATAACTGTTTGTGTGAAGGCTCTCATTTCTTTAGGATAGATCCTGAGAAGTGCAATTGCTGGATCATATGGTAGATCTGTTTCTAGCTTTTTAAGGAAGTGCCAAATCAACTTCCAAGGTGGCTGTACAATTCTACGTTCCCACCAGCAGCATATAAGTGTTCTAGCCTCTCCTCAACCTCTGCAACATTTATTATCTTGTTGTTTTTTTTTGGGGGGGGGTGGATAATGGCAGCATTTTTGGAATGAGATGGTGTCTTAGTGTAGTTTTGATTTGTATTTCTCTAATGGCTAATGATCTTGAGCATTTCCTCATGTATCTGTTAGCTGCCTGATTGTCTTCTTTGGTGAAGGGCCTGTTCATACTACTTGCACATTTTTTAACTGGGTTGTCTCTCTTTTTTTGTTTAGTTTTTGAGGTATAACATAGGATTTAGAGATCAAACTCTCATCACTATTGTCATAGCTGAAACTGTTTTCCCAGTCTATAAGTAATCTTTTTACTTTTTTGGTACAGTCTCTGGATGATCATATTTGATTTTTAGGAGCTCGCAGTTAGTTTCTCTTCTGGTTTTTGTGCACTTTTAGTAATGTTTTGTATACTGTTTATGCCATGTATTAGGGTTCCTAGTGCTGTCTCTATTTTTTCTTCCATGATCTTTATCATTTTAGATTTTATATTTAGGTCTTTGATCCCTTTTGAGCTAGTTTTTATGCATGTTGAGAGGTATGGGTATTGTTTCTTTCATTCTTTTTTTTTTTTTTTTTTTGCAGCTGGATATCCAGATAAGTCAGCACCATTTGTTAGAAAAGCTGTCTTTTCCCCATTTAACAGATTTTGGGACTTTTTCTGCTAGCAGCTGCTCATACGTGGATGGATTTATATCCCGGTATTCAATTCTGTCCCACTGGTCTATGTATCTGTTGTTGTATAGTTCTAGGCTGTTTTGACTACCGTCTGATATAATAGGTTCTAAAATCAGGTAGTATGAGGTCTGCCACTTTGTTCTTCTTTTTCAGTAATGCTCTATTTATCCGGGGTCTCTCTCTCTTCTGTGTGAAGTTGATGATTTGTTTCTCCATCTCACTGAAAAATGTCATTGGAATTTGGGTCAGAATTGCATTGTATCTATAGATTGCTTTTGGTAGAATGGACATTTTTACAAAGTCGAGTCTTCCTATCCATGAGCAAAGTATGTTTTTCCACTTCTGTAGGTATCTGTTGGTTTCTTGCAGTAGTGTTTTGTAGTTTTCTTTGTATATATATCTTTTCTGTCTCTGGTTAGATTTATTCCTAAGTATTTTATTTTTGTGGGGCAATACTTAGTTGTGCTCATGAAGAATCTGTAAGTTGATCAAGAGGCAGTAGTTTGAACAGAACGAGAGGATATTGCACGGTTTAAAGTCAGAAAATGTGCACTTCAGGGTTGTATCCTTTCACTGTACCTATTCAATCTGTATGCTGAACAAATAATCTGAGAAGCTGGACTGTAAGAGGAAGAATGGGGTATCAGGAATGGAGGAAGACTCCTTAACAACCTGTGTTATGCAGATGATATATCCTCGCTTGTTGAAAGTGAAGAGGACTTGAAGCACGTGCTGATGAAGATCAAAGACTGCAGCCTTCAGTATGGATTACCTGTCAACATAGAGAAAAGAAAAATCTTCACATATGGCTGAATAAATGAAGAAAAGATTGAAGTTGTAGAAGAATTCATTTTACCTGGATCCAAATCAACACCCAGGGAAGCAACAGTCAAGAAACCAAAAGATACATTTCTTTGGGCAAATCAGCTGCGAGAGATCTCTTTTAAGTGTTAGAAAAAAATCTCTCCTTGAGGACTAACGTGCACTGACCAAAGTGATGGTGCTCTCAATAAGTTCATATGCATGCAAAAGCAGGACAATGAATAAGGAAGGCCAAAGAAGAATTGAGGCCTTTGAATTGTGGTGTTCCCAAAGAATATTGAATATACCATGGACTGCCAAAAAAAAAAAAGAACAAATCTGTCATGGAAGAAGTACAGCCAGAATGCTCCTTGGAAGCAAGGATGAGGAGACTGTGTCATGTCGTCAGGAGGAATCAGTCCCTGGAGAAGAACATCATGCTTGGTAATGCAGAGGGCCAGCAGAAAAGAGGAAGACCCTCAACGAGATGGACTGACACAGTGGCTTCAACAATGGGCTCAATCGTAGCAAAAGTGGTGAGGACGGTGCCGGACCGGGCAGTGTTTAGTTCTGTTGTAGATGGGGTCACTTTGGGTAGGAGCTGATTTGAGTGTACCTAACAAGAACAACATTTGGGACCAAACTGACCATAGTAACTTGAAAGAGTAGATAGGAAAATTAGGGAGGGGTGAGTTTGTGTAAATGGGGGAGGAAGACCAGAAAAGGAAGGTGAATGGTTACACAACTTGAATGTAATCAATGTCACTCAATTGTATATAAGAACCAAGGTGTCTCAATGGTTTAGCACTCAGCTGATAACTGTAAGGTGGTGGTCCAAGCCTACTAGCGGCTCCACAGGAGAAAGATGTGGCTCTCTGCTTCCATAAGGATGACAGCTTTGGAAACACTACGGGGCAGGCCTTCTTGGTCCAATAGGGTCACTATGAGTTGGAATCCAAATGGAGGAATGCTTCTGAATTGTACATGTAGAAACTATTGAATAGCTGTATATTTTGCTGTGCATATTCTCAACAGCAACATAATGACATAAAAAGATAAAAAAGGCTTGGAGAAGTTACAGAATGAAAGAATAAAGCAACTCCCAACAGCAAGTAGGGCAAATGCTTAGGAGGGCAAAGACTCTGTTTCCCAAAGCTAACACTAAAAGTGCTGAAACTCAGCAATATCAAAGGAATGTTAAGAACAACAACAACGACAACAACAACAACAGGAAAGAATGGTAATTCACAGTGGAAAAATTGATAGAAACTCTGAGTAAGTACTGATATTGAACTTACTAGAAAAATAAAGGAACTCTTAAATATGCTCAAAGAATGAAAGGCAAATATGGACAAAGAAATAAAGAAACAGAGAAAAAAAATCTATGTATGTACACAATGAGAATACTAGGAAAGTGATAGAAAATATAAAAGGGAGCTTTTGGGAGCTAAAAAGTAAAATTACTAAAGTGAAAACTTTAATGGGGAGTCTCAACAGAAGACTTGAGCAGGAGAAAAAGCAATCAATACACTTTTAATGACATAAAATTAAAATTTTCTGCTCATAGAAAAAAAAATTAACGTAAGCAGGAAGAATGCAATGCAGTGGCTTTGGGTTTGGCCAAAGAGTGGGCGGTCTGTACTTTGAACCCACCATCTGCTCTGCAAGAGTAGGATTGCAGTCTGCTTCCGTAAAGATTTACATCTTTGGAAATCCTACGGGGATGTTACACTCTGTCCTAAACATTCAGAATGAGTAGGAATTTACCTGATGGCAAGTATTTTTGTTTGTTTGTTTAAATGTCCTATGGATCATCATTGAGTATACAAAAATAGGAAAAAAAGAAGACAAAAATAGGAACAAAAGGAACAAAAGAAAACTTGAAGAACTAATGACCAAAAACATCACATTTTAAGGAAGAAATGAATACGCACATTTAAGAAACTCAACACACTTTAAGTAACCTCAAAAGGGAACCAAACTGAAACTCATTATACTCAAATTGTGAAAACTCAGAGGGGGAGTATTGAGTGCAGCATGGGAGAAGCAACTTGTCATGCAGAAGAGAGTCTCAGTAAGATTAATGGCTGAATGTATATCGGGGCCCATGGAGGTAAATTGCAGGTGTACATTTTGAGATGGTATATGTTTTGTCATGTGTATTTTTACCACAGACAAAACAAACAAAAATTAAAAAATTGGAAACGTGCAGTCAGCAAGGTGACACATTTAAAGTTCTCAAAGTAAGAAAACAAAATCTGTCCATCAAGAATTCTCTCCAGCTTCACTGGGATCTGCTGAGAAAGAACCAGAATAGCTGGTGGCTTTGTGGCAGAAGGCGTGGACTTCCTGCACAGGGTCATCATGAAGACCGTGTGCTTTGCCCACCGCTTCCAACCCGTGGTGGTGAAGGGCAGTAGGGCATCCTGACCCAGTCTGTAGGTAATCTTTTTACTCCTTTGGTGAAGTCTTTGGGTATTTAGGAGCTCCCAGTTATCTACTTTTTCTTCTGCATCGTTAGTAATGTTTTGCATACTGTTTACGCCGTGCGTTAGGGCTCCTAACGTGTTCCTTATTTTTCGTTCCATGATCTTTATCGTTTTAGATTTTATATTTAGGCCTTTGATTCAGTTTGAGCTCGTTTTCGTGCATGGAGTGAGGTATAGGTCTTGTTTCATTTGTTTGCAGATGGATATTCAGTTATGCCAGCAGCATTTGTTAAAAAGACTGTCTTTTCCCCTTTAACTGCTTTGGGCACTTTGTCAAATATCATCTGCTCATGTGTGGATGGATTTATGTCTGGATTGACAGTTCTGTTCCATTGGTCTTTGTATCTGTTGTCATACCAGTACCAGGCTGTTTGGACTACTGTGGCAGTAGTCAAAATCAGGTATAGTAAGGCCTCCCACTTTGTTCTTCTTTTTCTGTAATGCTTTACTTATCTGAGGCCTCTTTCCCTTCCATATGAAGTTGATGTTTTGTTTCTCCACCTCATTTAAAAATGTCGTTGGAATTTGGATTGGAATTTTGTTGTGTCTATAGATAGCTTTTGGTAGAATAGACATTTTTACAATGTTCAGTCTTCCTATCCATGAGCAAGGTATGTTTTTCCACTTACGTAGGTCTCTTTTGGTTTCATGCAGAAGTGTATTGTAGTTTTCTTTATACAAGTCTTTGACATTTCTGGTAAGATTTATTTCTAAGTATTTTATCTTCTTGGGGGCTACTGTAAACGGTATTGATTTGGCGATTTCCTCTTCGATGTTCTTTTTGCTAGCATAGAGGAATCCAAGTGATTTTTTTTATGTTTATTTTGTATCCCAGTACTCTGCTGAACTCTTCTCTTACCTTCAGTAGTTTTCTTGAGGAATCCCCAGGGTTTTCTGTGTATAAGATCATGTCATCTGCAAATAGAGATGCTTTTACTTCTTTCTTGCCAATCTGGATGCCTTTTATTTCTTTATCTAGCCTAATTGCTCTGGCTAGGACCTCCAGCACAATACTAAGAGCGGTGATAAAGGGCATCCTTGTCTGGTTCCCCATCTCAGGAGGAATGCTTTCAGCAAAAGTGACTGGGAGGTAATTTTTTTCCTTTAAGTGGGTGGGCAAATGGCTTGAGAGTGTACAAAAGAACATTATGAGTATGACACAAGGGATCAAAGTGTTATGTGCAGTAACTTTGCCAATACCATGGCTTGGGTCAGGTGCACCTTAGTCTTCAGCGTGACATCTTTGCTCTTCTATACTTTGAAGAGGTCCTTTGCAGCAGATTTGCCCAACGCAATGCATCTTTTGATTTCTTGACTACTGCTTCCATGGCTGTTGATTGTGAATCCAAGTAAAATGAAATCCTTGATAACTTCAATCTTTTCTCCATTTATCACGATGTTGCTAAACGGTCCAGTTCTGAAGAGTTTTGTTTTCTTTATGTTTAGGAGTAATCTGTACTGAAGGCTGCGGTCTTTGATCTTCATTAGTAAATGCTTCAGGTCCTCTTCACTTTCAGCAAGCCAGGTTGTGTTATCTGCATAATGCAGGTTGTTAACGAGTCTTCCTCCAATCCTGATGCCCCGTTCTTCTTCATACAGTCTAGATTCTCATATTATTTGCTCAGCATACAGATGAAATAGATATGGTGAAAGAATACAACCCTGAGGCACACCTTTCCTGACTTTAAACCAATCAGTATCCCCTTGTTCTGTCCAAACAACTGCCTCTTGATCTATGTAAAGGTTCCTCATGAGCACAATTAAGTGTTCTGGAATTCCCATTCTTTCCAGTGTTATCCATAGTTTGTTATGATCCACACAGTCGAATGCCTTTGCATAGTCAATAAAACACAGGTAAACATCCTTCTGGTATTCTCTGCTTTCAGACAGGATCCATCTGACATCAGCAATGATATCCCTGGTTCCACGTCCTCTTCCGAAACCAGCCTGAATTTCTGGCAGTTCCCTGTCGATTATACTGCTTCAGTCGTTTTTGAATGATCATCAGCAAAATGTTGCTTGCGTGTGATATTAATGATATTGTTCTATAATTTCCACATTCCGTTGGATCACCTTTCTTGGGAATAGGCATAAATATGGATCTCTTCCAGTCAGTTGGCCAGGAAGCTGTCTTCCATATTTCTTGGCATAGACGAGTGAGCAGCTCCAGCGCTGCATCTGTTTGTTGAAACATCTCAATTGATATTCCATCAATTCCTGGAGCCTTGTTTTTCGCCAATGCCTTCAGAGCAGCTTGGACTTCTTCCTTCAGTACCATTGGTCCCTGATCACATGCCACCTCTTGAAATGGTTGAATATCGACTAATTCTTTTTGGTATAATGACTCTGTGTATTCCTTCCATCTTCTTTTGATGCTTCCTGCATCATTTAACATTTAATGAAATATTTATTATTTAATGAAACGTTTATATTTAATGAAGGTATTGGTAGAAAACAAAGCTCCAGGAATTGACAGAATGCCAATTGAGATGATACCACAAAAAAATGAAATGCTGGAAGTGCTCGCTTGTTTATTTCAAGAAATTTGGAAGAAAGCTACTGGGCCAACTACCTAGAAGAGATCCTTATTTGTGCCCATTCCAAACAAAGTCATCCAACAGAATGTGAAAATTATCAGACTATATCATTAAGATCACACACAAGTAAAAATTTGCTGAAAAGAATTCAAAACCAGTTGTAGTGGAACTGTGAGAGGGAAATGCAAAAAAAATTTAAGCTATACTGAGAAGACGGTGTGGAATGAGGCATATCATTGATGATGTCAGAATGATCTTGGCTAAGCAGAGAATAACGCAAAAATGTGTACTTTTTTTTTTTTTTTTGAGTGTGCAAAGGCATTGCACTCTGTGGATCATAACTAATGATGGATAATGATGTGAAGAATGGAAATTCCAGAACACTAATTGCGCTCATGCAGAACTGGTATATAGAGAGAAGATCAGCTGTTAGAACAGAAAAAGTGGATATTGAGTGGGTTAAAATCAGGAAACTTGTGGGCCAGCAGTGTATTCTTTCACCATATTTGTTAAATTTGTATGCTGAACTAATAATTCCATAAGCTGGACTTAGGAAGAATGTAGCAACAGTACTGAAGGAAGATTTATTAACAACCTGAATATGCATGACACAACATTGCTTGATGAAAGCATAGAGGTCTTTAAGCACTTACTAAAAAAGACCAAAGACTGCAGCATTCAGTAGGGATTATACTTCACCATAAAGAAAACAAAAGTCCTCACAACTGGACCAATAAGCAACATCATCAGAAATGGGGAAAATATTGATGTTGTCAAGGATTTCATTTTACTTGAATCCACAATCAATGCCCATGGAAGCAATAGTCAAGAAATCAATTGCATTGGGCAAACCTGATGCAAAAGACCTTTTCAAAGTGTTAAGAGCAAAGATGATGCTTAGAGAACTAAAGTGTGCCTGACCCAACCCATGGCATTTTCAATCATCTCTTTGCATGGGAAAGCTGGAAATGATTAAGGAAGACAGAAGATGAATTGATGTCTTTATAGTGTCAATACATCAGACTAAGAGTCTTCTATTTTTTTATTGTTTCTTTATCTTAATAATCATGATGTCATTTTTCAGGGACTGGTCCCAACAGAAATCATGTCCAAAGTAAATGAGACAAACCCTCTCTATCCTTGGTGTCAAGGAACATTCGGTCTGTATATCTTCCAAGTCAGATTTGTTCGATCTTGTAGCCATCCACGGGATATTCTATATTCTTTGTCAACCATACTGCAAAGCTATTGATTCTTCTTCCACCTTCTTTATTCATTGTACAGCATTCTCATGCACATAAGGCAAGTGAAAACATCATGGATTGGTTCAGGTGCACCTCAATCCTCAAAAATGACCTTTGATTTTCAAAATTTTAAGAGGCCTTTCGCAGCAGATGTGCCCAAGGCAATAAGGTGCTTGATTTCTTGATTGCTGCTTCCATGGGTGTCGATTGTGGTTTAAAATCAGAAACACATGCATCAAGGTTGTATCCTTACATGATATGTATTTAATCTATATGTTGACTAAGCTGAGAGGATGGACTATGTGAAGAAGAATGTGTCATCAGGATTGAAGGAAGACCCATTAACAACCTGCAATAGTGGGAGGACACAACCCAGCTTGATGAAAGCAAAGATGACTGGAAGCACTTACTGATGAAAATCAAGACTACAGCTTTCAGTATGAGCTACACCTGAACATAAAGAAAACAAAAATCCTCACAACTGGATTAATAAGTAACAACATAATAGATGGACAAAACAGAATTACCATAGCAAGCAGCAATAACACACCTAAGTATAAACTCCAAAGAAATGAACTGAAGGACTAAAGCAGGTATTTGTACACCAATGTTTATAGAAGCATGATTCACGATAGCCAAAGGGTGGAAATACTTAAGTTTCCGTCAACAGATGAACCGATATACAAAATATGATACTTATATGCAATGGAATATTAGTCAGCCATCAAAAAGACTGGAGTCGTAATGCATGTTATGACATGGATGAAGTACGAAAACGTTATGTAAGTAAAAGAAGCCACACAAAATCTGATAACTATTTTACAGTTCCATTTATACTAGGTATCTAGAATAGGCCAATGAGTTATTGTTTAATGGGCACAGAGTGACTATTTGAGATGAGGAAAATATCCTGGAAATACACATTTGTAATTGTTGTCACAGTATTACGAGTGCACTTAACATCGGTTAATTGTAAACTAAAAAAAAGAAAAATGTTGAAGTGGCAACAACTATGTTATGTGTATTTTACCACAATAAAATTAAAACAAAATAAAAACACATGGAAAATTTTGCTGAGTACTCCAGCCAACAACTCCAGCCTCTGATTAATTTAGTTTTGAATAAGGTCTTTACATAATGCATCCATAAAGAGTTTGTTCTCATTACCCACTCTACTTTGCTGTATGTATTTGTATGTTTTACATAAACTTTTTATCTCTATATTTGCCATACTAGAGGGTCCAGGATTGTGCAGATGACCTTCATGCTTGGCTATTAACAAAAAGTTTGGGGGATCACCTAGAAGCACCTTGGAAGAAAGGCCTGGCACTCTACTTCCAAAAAAATCTTCCATTCGAAACCCTATGGAGCAGGTCTACTCTGACACACATGAGGTCACCACGAGTCAAAAGTGACTGGGAGGTAATTTTTTTCCTTTAAGTGGGTGGGCAAATGGCTTGAGAATGTCCAAGAGAACAACCTGAGTATGACACGAGGGATCAAAGTGTTATGCGCAGTTACTTTGCCTTCCCCTTGGCTATTTCTCTGTTCGGTGAAAGTCAGAGAGAATGGCAGAGAGGTTTGGAAGGAATCTGTGCAACTAACTATGCCTACGCCCTGCTTTAGAAAATATAGAGATTAAGCAGGAACCTGTGGAACATTACTTCATAGTCTTCCTATTACTCGGCAATAAAAAAAAAAAGGGAAAACAAAAAGATAAATGAACTCAGACAAGAAAATGAAAAGGGCAGACAGAGAAAAGGAACAAGTATTTTAAATGCTAATGTGGCAACCCAAGTCCTTCTAAGGTTTCTGACTGAAAGGTAATAAAGCGGTCCCTCAGGCTAGTTTTCCTGAAGATAATTAGCAGGGTGCGTTGATCCAGACTTCAAAATACTGGGCTTGCTGTTTCAGATCTAAGAAAGAAATATGACTGAGCTTCTCTAAGGTTTAAGGATTGATTGACTGGAATTCAAGGGGTTTGGTTTGGGTTCTCAGCCACCCGTACTGCCACCATTTCTGTTTAAGAAGCAGGCTGATGGGGGAGGGGCTTCACGGTCGCGGTAGGTGGTCTTGAGGCTCCACAGGGAACATGATGGGGAGAGCTTGGAAAGACGATGCTTCCAGCCACAGGCATCAACGCGAGATTGCCTGCGAGCAGTTCTCCTGGAGATCAGATGTGACAGGAGGGTTTCTGGCTGGGTGGAGTGAGGAAACGTATGGTGCAGGCTCCCCGCTCGGGGCACCGATTTCACCCACGTCATGAGTTGTCCCCAACTGAGGAGTCACGCACAAAACCTGTTGCCCTCCAGTTGATTTTCACTCATAGCGACCCTAGAAGATGGAGTAGAAATGCCCCATTGGGTTTCCAAGGAGCGCCTGGTGAATTTGAACTGCCGGGCCTTTGGTGAGCAACTGCTGCACTTAGACAGTACGCCACCAGGGTATCCAGCTGAGGACTGAGAGTACGCCACCAGGGTATCCAACTGAGGACGGAGAGACAAATGAGTACCTCTGGGGGTAGGCACAGTAGAAAGGAGCCACCACCATGTGCCCGTAGGTGCAGCCTGGACCTCCTGCACCGCTAATGACCAGGGTCCAGCCACGTTCCATCTGGAAGGCCAAGATGACCCCCTCTGTCCTGTGCAGGGCGCCCTCTGCAGGCTGGCCCTGGTAGTGCAGAGGCTGCCCTGAGTCTGAGCGAGGCAAGGGGCGGGGTAGGAGTAGGAGCAGTCTCCGCCCCTGACCGTCACTGATTGGTTGCGTTTGGCGACGTCGCCAGTGGCACGACAACGTCCGGGCACGAGAGAGCTGTGGCTAGAGCTTTGAGTGTTACGTTGAATACAAGTGGTGAAAACGGGAATCTTAGTTTTGTTCTTGATACTAGCTGCTGTGTTTCCAGGATTTCTCCAGTGATTATGATGCTAATTGTGGGTTTTCCACAAATTTCTTTTTGAGGTTAAGCATCCTTCCATTCTTAGTTTATTGAGTGTTTTCTTCATCAAAGTGTATTGGATTTTGTCCAATTTATTTCTGCATTAATTGAGATGACCTAGTACTTCACATTGTGTACTGATTTTAGTACGCTGAACCAACTTTGCATAATGGGACTACATTCTATTTGGACATTGAATATGATCCTGATAATATTCTCCTGGAGTTTCCTAGCGTGATGTTCAGGATTTTTGCATGCAGAGTCCTAAGATGTATTTGGTCTGTAGTTGTGTTGTTTCATTTCAATGAATTTGTAGCTTTGATACCAAAGTAATGACAGACGCATACAATAAGTTAGAAGTGTTCCCTCCACCAGTATTTTGGAAGACCTTGATTTTGCTTCCTTCTTCCTGATTTATTGATTTTCTACCAGTGTAACTTTTTTTAAAATAATTTTTATTGAGCTTTAAGTGAACGTTTACAAATCAAGTCAGTCTGTCACATATAAGCTTATATACACCTTACTCCATACTCCCACTTGCTCTCCGCCTAATGAGTCAGCCCTCCCAGTCTCTCCTTTCTGACAATTTTGCCAGTTTCTAACCCTCTCTACCCTCCTATCTCCCCTGCAGACAGGAGATGCCAACACAGTCTCAAGTGTCCATCTGATACAAGTAGCTCACTCTTCATCAGCATCTCTCTCCAACCCATTGTCCAGTCCCTTCCATATCTGATGAGTTGTCTTCGGGAATGGTTCCTGTCCTGGGCCAACAGAAGGTTTGGGGAGCATGACTGCTGGGATTCCCCTAGTCTCAGTCAGACCATTGTCTGGTCTTTTTATGAGAGTTTGGGGTCTGCATCCCACTGATCTCCTGCTCCCTCAGGGGTTCTCTGTTGTGCTCCCTCTCAGGGCAGTCGTTGGTTGTGGCCGGGCACCATCTAGTTCTTCTGGTCTCAGGATGATGGAAGTCTCTGGTTCATGTGGCCCTTTCTGTCTCTTGGGCTCATAGTTATCGTGTGACCTTGGTGTTCTTCATTCTCCTTTGATCCAGGTGGGTTGAGACCAACTGATGCATCTTAGGTGGCTGCTTGCTAGCGTTTAAGACCCCAGACGCCACATTTCAAAGTGGGATGCAGAATGTTTTCATAATAGTATTATTTTCCCAATTGACTTAGAAGTTCCCTTAAGCCATAGTCCCCAAACTCCCGCCCTTGCTCCGCTGACCTTTGAAGCATTCAGTTTATCTCAGAAACTTCTTTGTTTTGGGTCCAGTCCATTTGAGCTGACCTTCTGTGTATTGAGTATTGTCCTTCCCTTCACCTAAAGTAGTTCTTATCTACTAACTAATCAGTAAATAACCCTCTCCTACCCTCCCTCCCTCCCCCCCTTGTAACCACAAAAGTATGTGTTCTTCTCAGTTTATACTATTTCTGAAGATCTTACAAAAGTGGTCTTATAAAATATTTGTCTTTTTGCCTCTGACTAATTTCACTCAGCAGAATGCCTTCCAGGTTCCTCCATGTTATGAAATGTTTCACAGATTCGTCATGGTTCTTTATTAATGTGTAGTATTCCATTGTGTGAATATACCACAATTTATTTAACCATTCATCAGTTGATGGACACCTTGGTTGCTTCCAGCTTTTTGCTATGGTAAACAGTTCTGCAATAAACATGCGTGTGCATATATCTGTTCGTGTAAGGGCTCTTATTTCTCTAGGGTATATTCCGAGGAGTGGGACTTCTGGGTTTTATGGTAGTTCTATTTCTACCTTTTTAAGAAAACACCAGATAGATTTCCAAAGTGGTTGTACCATTTGACATTCCCACCAGCAGTGTATAAGAGTTCCAATCTCTCCACAGCCCCTCCAACATTTATAATTTTGTGTTTTTTGGATTAATGCCAGCCTTGGTGGAGTGAGATGGAATCTCATCCAAGTTTTAATTTGCATTTCTCTAATGGCTAATGATCGAGAGCATTTTCTCATGTGTCTGTTATCCGCCTGAATATCTTTCTTAGTGAAGTGTGTGTTCATATCCTTTGCCCACTTTTTGATTGGGTTGTCTTTTTGTGGTTGAGTTTTAACAGAATCACATAGATTTTAGAGATCAGACACTGGTCATAAATGTCATACTTGAAAATTCTTTCCCAGTCTGTAGATGGTCTTTTTAATCTTTTGGTGAAGTGTTTAGATGAGCATCGGTGTTTGATTTTTAGGAGCTCCCAGTTATCTGGTTTCTCTTCGTCAGTTTTGGTAATATTTTGTATTCTGTTTATGCCTTGAATTAGGGCTTCTAAAGTTGCCCCTATTTTTTCTTCCATGATCTTTATCATTTTAGTTTTTATGTTTAGGTCTTTGATCCACTTGGAGTTAGTTTTTGTGCATGGTGTGAGGCATGGGTCCTGTTCCATTTTTTTGCAAATGGATATCCAGCTATGCCATCACCATTTGTTAAAAAAGATTATCTTTTCTGCAATTAACGGACACAGGGCCTTTGTCAAATATGAGCTGCTCATATGTGCATGGATTTATATCTGGGTTCTTAATTCTATTCCATTGGTCAATGTGCCCGTTGTTGTACCAGTACCAGGCTGTTTTGACTACTGTGGCTGTATAATAGGTTCTGAAATCTGGTGGAGTGAGGCCTCCCACTTTCTTCTTCTTTTTCAGTAATGCTTTACTTATCCGAGGCTTCTTTCCCTTCCATATGAAGTTGGTGATTTGTTTCTCCAACACATTAAAAAATGTCATTGGAATTTGGATCGGAAGTGCATTGTATGTATAGATGGCTTTTGGTAGAATAGACATTTTTACTATGTTAAGTCTTCCTATCCATGAGCAAGGTATGTTTTTCCACTTAAGTAGGTCCTTTTTAGTTTCTTGCAGTAGTACTTTGTAGTTTTCTTTGTATAGGTCTTTTACATCTTTGGTAAGATTTATTCCTAAGTATTTTATCTTCTTGGGAGCTACTGTGAATGGTATTGATTTGGTGATTTCCTCTTCGATGTTCTTTTTGTTGATGTAGAGGAATCCAAGTGATTTTTGTATGTTTATCTTATAACCTGAGACTCTGCCCAACTCTTCTATTAGTTTCAGTAGTTTTCTGGAGGATTCCTTAGGGTTTTCTGTGTATAAGATCACGTCATCTCCAAATAGAGATAATTTTACTTCCTCCTTGCCAATCCGGATGCCCTTTATTTCTTCGTCTAGCCTTATTGCTCTAGCTAGGACCTCTAGCATAATGTTAAATAAGAGCAGTGATAAAGGGCATTCTTGTCTGGTTCCCGTTCTCAAGGGAAATGCTTTCAGGCTCTTTCCATTTAGAGTGATGTTGGCTGTTGGCTTTGTATAAAAAGATGCCCTTTATTATGTTGAGGAATTTTCCTTCAATTCCTATTTTGCTGAGAGTTTTTACCATGAATGGGTGTTGGACTTTGTCAAATGCCTTTTCTGCATCAATTGATAAGGTCATGTTGTTTTTGTCTTCTGTTTTATTTATATGGTGAATTACATTAATGGCTTTTCGAATATTAAACCAGCCTTGCATACCTGGTATAAATCCCACTTGGTCATGGTGGATTATTTTTTTGATATGTTGTTGAATTCTATTGGCTAGAATTTTGTTGAGGATTTTCGCATCTATGTTCATGAGGGATATAGGTCTGTGATTTTCTTTTTTTGTGATGTCTTTACCTGGTTTTGGTATCAGGGATATGGTGGCTTCATAGAATGAGGTAGGCAGTATTCCATCCTTTTCTATGCTTTGAAATACCTTTAGTAGTAGCGGTGTTAACTCTTCTCTGAAACATTGGTAGAACTCTGCAGTGAAGCTGTCCGGGCCAGGGCTTTTTTTCGTTTGGAGTTTTTTGATTACCGTTTCAATCTCTTTTTTTGTTATGGGTCTATTTAGTTGCTCTACTTCTGATTGTGTTAGTTTAGGTAGGCAGTGTTTTCTAGGAATTCATCCATTTCTTCAAGGTTTGCAAATTTGTTAGAGTACAATTTTTCGTAATAATTTGGTATGATTCTTTTAATTTCAGTTGGGTCTGTTGTGATGTGGCCCATCTCATTTCTTATTTGGGTTATTTGTTTCCTTTCTGGTATTTCCTTAGTCAGTCTGGCCAATGATTTATCAATTTTGTTAATTTTTTCAAAAAACCAGCTTTTGGCTTTGTTAATTCTTTCAATTGTTTTTCTGTTCTCTAATTCATTTAGTTCAGCTCTAATTTTTATTATTTGTTTTCTTCTGGTGCCTGATGGATTCTTTTGTTGCTCACTTTCTATCTGTTCAAGTTGTAGGGACAGTTCTCTGCTTTTGGCTCTTTCTTCTTTTTGTATGTGTGCATTTATCGATACAAAATTGGCCTATGAGCACGGCTTTTGCTGTGTCCCAGAGGTTATGATAGGAAGTGTTTTCATTCTCGTTGCATTCTATGAATTTCTTTATTCCCTCCTTAATATCTTCTATAACCCAGTCTTTTTTGAGGAGGGTATTGTTCAGTTTCCAAGTATTTGATTTCTTTTCCCTAATTTTTCTGTTATTGATTTCCACTTTTATGGCCTTATGGTCTGAGAAGATGCTTTGTAATATTTTGATGTTTTGGATTCTGCAAAGGTTTGTTTTATGACCTAATATGCGGTCTATTCTGGAGAATGTTCCATGTGCGCTAGAAAAAAAAGTATACTTTGCAGCAGTTGGGTGGAGTGTTCTGTATAATTCTATAAGGTCAATTTGATTGATTGTAGCAATTAGGGCTTCTGTGTCTTTATTGAGCTTCTTACTGGATGTCCTGTCCTTCTCCGAAATTGGTGTGTTTAAGTCTCCTAGTATAATTGTGGAGGTGTCTATCTTACTTTTCAGTTCTGAAAAAGTTTGTTTTCTGTATCTTGCAGCCCTGTCATTGGGTGCATAAATATTTAATATGGTTATATCTTCCTGGTCAATTGTCCCTTTAATCATTATGTAGTGTCCTTTTTTATCCTTTGTGGTGGATTTAACTTTAAAGTCTATTTTGTCAGAAATTAATATTGCTACTCCTATTCTTTTTTGCTTATTGTTTACTTGATATATTTTTTTCCATCCTTTGAGTTTTAGTTTGTTTGTGTCTCTAAGTCTAAGGTGTGTCTCTTCTAGGCAGCATATAGACGGAGCGGGTTTCTTTATCCAGTCTGAGACTCTCTGTCTCTTTATTGGTGCGTTTAGTGCATTTACATTCAGCGTAATTATAGATAAGCATGTGTTTAGTGCTGTCATTTTGTTGCCTTTTTATGTGTGTTGTTGACAATTTCATTTTTCCACTTACTTTTTTGTGCTGAGACATTTTTCTTTGTAAATTGCGTGTTCCTCATTTTCATAGTATTTGACTTTATGTTTTCTGAGTCGTTATGTTTTCCTGGTTTTTATTTTGAGTTATGGAGCTGTTATACCTCTTTGTGGTTACCTTAATATTTACTCCTATTTTTCTAAGTGAAAACCTAACTTGTATCATCCTATATTGCCTTGTATCCCTCTCCATATGGCAGTTCTATGCTACCTGTATTTAGTCCCTCTTTTTGATTATTGTGATCTTTTACGTATTGACTTCAATGATTCCGTGTTTTGAGAGTTTTTTTGTTTTTAAAAATAATCTTAATTTGTTTTTGTGATTTCCCTGTTCGAGGTGGTATCGGGATGTTCTGTTCTGTGACCTTGTGTTGTGCTGGTATCTGATATTACTGGTTTTCTGACCAAACAATTTCCTTTATCATTTCTTGTAGCTTTAGTTTGGTTTTTGCAAATTCTCTAAGCTTCTGTTTATCTGTAAATGTTTTAATTTCACCTACATATTTGAGAGAGAGTCTTGCTGGATATATGATCCTTGGCTGGCAGTTTTTCTCCTTCAGTGTCTATATATGTCTTCCCATTGCCTTCTTGCCTGCATGGTTTCTACTGAGTAATCTGAACTTATTGATTTCTCCTTTGTAGGAGAACTTTGTTTTATCCCTGGCTGCTTTTAAAATTTTCTCTTTATCTTTGGTTGTGGCAAATTTGATGATAATATGTCTTGGTGTTTTTCTTTTTGGATCAGTCTTAAATGGGGTTCGATGAGCATCCTGGATAGATATCCTTTCGTCTTTCATGATGTCAGGGAAGATTTCTGCCAACAGATCTTCAACTATTCTCTTTGTGGTTTCTGATATCCCTCCCTGTTCTGGGACTCCAGTCACATGCAAGTTATTCTTCTTAATAGAGTCCCACATGATTCTTAGGGTTTCTTCATTTTTTTTAATTCTTTTATCTGATTTTTTTTTCAGCTATATTGGTGTCAATTCCCTGGTCCTCCAGATCTCCCACTCTGCATCCCAATTGATCGAGTCTGCTCCTCTAACTTCCTATTGCATTGTCTAATTCTGTAATTTTATTGTTAATCTTTTGGATTTCTGAATACTGTCTCTCTATGGATTCTTGCAACTTATTAATTTTTCCACTATATTCTTGAAAAATCTTTTTGAGTTCTTCAACTGCTTTATTAGTGTGTTCCTTGGCTTTTTCTGTAAATTGCTTTATTTCATTTCTGAGGTCATCCCTGATGTCTTGAAGCATTCTGTAAATTAATTTTTTATATTCTCCATCTGGCAATTCCAGGATTGTGTCTTCATTTGGGAAAGATTTTGATTCTTTAGTTTGGGGAGTTGTAGAAGCAATCATAGTCTGCTTCTTTATGTGGTTAGATATCAACTGCTGTCTCCGAGCCATCACTAAGATATTGTAGTGGTTTAATCTATATTTGCTCACTGAGTCTTAACTTGTTTTGTTTTCTTTCAGTATACGTAGATGGGCTACTAGATTGCGCTGTCTTGATTGTTGTATCCCTTGACTCAGTTATGTCCTATTACCAGCTGGTTTGGGCTGTTACCAGATATATAAGCCTAAGAGTCCATTCACTATTCTTGAGTATAATCTGATTTTGGGTCATCAAGTGTGTGGTGCAGACTGTCACCTGTCCACCTAGAGAAGTAGTGGTGATAGTTGTGTGCACCAGATTCTAGTAGCAGCAGGGGGTCACACTCCGGGGGGGGGCAGGATGCTGACAGGCTTCCCCCAAGTGCCAGTGAGGTAGGTGTGTCTCTATTCCTAAAACACTTTGGTGGGTGGGCTCTGCAGGTGTACCTTAGGCCCCCAATGCAAGTACCTCTACAGATTGGTAGATGTCACCCTCCTTAGATCCCTAAGGCAGGAGGCTAGATGGTCTGGGGGGAGCTTCAGCCCTCAGTTCCCTGTTGTGGGTCAGTGAGAGCTCTGTTGAATACGTGAAGATATCAGACCTGGGAAACTTGTCTTTCCAGTAATCTGCTAAAACAATTACAGTCAGAGCCCTATCAGAAATGCCTTTGCATTATAATAGCCACCTTGTTCCCTGTAGGGATGAAAGCCCAAGACTGTGGATCACATATGCTTGGCTGGAGCTGGTTCTGTGTTTTTAGTCCAATTAGGGAAGGATACTTGGTCTCCGGGTTTTTTGTAGTTGCTTCTCTCAGGCCAGGAGAATGCATTAGGAAAAGACCAAAAAAGAAAGAAAGAAAGAAAAACCGCAGCACAGTTCACTCTCTGGCTGAGGAAATTCCAATGTAAATGAAGCCGCCTGGGAAGAGGGCAGTGGTTCAGATAAATAGGAGAGAAGAGCACCCCGGAATATAGACAAAGTTACTTATCTTGCTTGGGATGACTGTTTTATCTGAGATCGAGAGGCACGTCGACTGTGTGTGCTGGCTGGGTAGAGATTGCCCCTGAGAGTCAGGCCCATGTCCCTTGCTTGCACTGTCTCAGAAGCCATGGTTAGTTCCTCTGCTCCCAGTCCAACGCCCAGCGCCAAGGTTCCCTGGCTGGGACGCCACACTCCTGGCTCCAAAACCAGTCACTGTTTCCCGGTGACTTCTCCTCCTGTCAGCCACATCGCTGCGCTGCCTGCGTGCACTGGTTGGGCTTCCCCCGAAGTCAGTTCAGGGGGCTAGGGCTGTGCCCCATGTTTGCACCTTCTCAGGATGCTGGGCTCAGCTCCCCTGCGCCCAGTCCAAAGCCCGGCACCAAGGTTTCCTGACTGGGAAGCTGGCTCCAGGCCCCAAAAACAGTCGGTGCTTCCCCATGGTTGTTTGTTCTCAGTCTCTGTCACTCAGGTCAACTCTTTAGATCTGTGTTTGATCGTCAGGGTTCGTAGATTGTATGTGATCAATTCACTTGTTTTTCCGAGTCTTTGTTGCAAGAGGGATCCGAGGTAGCTTCTACTTAGTCTGCCATCTTGGCCCTGCCTTAGTGTAACTTTTTAATTTTCTTCTGCATTTTTTTTTCCTTTATGGTTTTCCTGAAAATTACATTCACATCATAGGATCAGAAAAATGCATTATGATTTCACAGTAACTTAGTTTTAGTGCTACACAGGTCTGTATCTGTTGGGTATGTTGTTATTGTCACAAGTTATATCTGAACATAGAGTGAGTCTAATACCATGTGTTTAATTACCACTTTGTGCAGTTTTCCTTAAATCATGTAGGAAATAAAAGAGTGGTTTCAAAGAAAACTACAATAAAATAGTATTTTATATCTTAATTCTGTATATTATATATATTATCAGTAGTGCCAGGGTTGAGATTTTTGAAAAATCAGGTAAAAGAATTTTTAAAAAATGAGGAAACCCTAAGAATTATGTGGGATTGTGTCAAGAGAAATAACCTGCAAGTGATTGTAGTACCAGAATGTGTGGGATAACAGAAAATATAGAGAGAAAATTGTTGAAGATTTGTTGGCACAAAACTTCCCTGATATCGTGAAAGATGAGAAGATGTCTATCAAAGATGCTCATCGAGCTCCATGTAAGGTAGATGTTAAAAGAAAGTCACCAAGGCATATTATAATCTAACTTGCCAAAACCAAAGATAAAGAGAGAATTATAAGAGCAGCAAGGGTTAAATGAAAAGTCACCTACAAAGGAGAGCCAACAAGAATAAGCTCGGACTATTCGGCAGAAACCATGCAGGCAAGAAGGCAATGGGATGACACATTTAAAAAATTGAAGGAAAAAAATTGCCTGCCAAGAATTATATACCATCAAAACTGTCTCTTAAATATGAAGGTGAAATTAAGACATTTCCAGATAAACACAAGTTGAGGGAATTCGTAAAAACCAAACCAAAACTAAAAGAAATACTAAAGGGAGCTCTTTGGTTAGAAAATCAAGAATATCAGGTATCAACCCAAGACTAGAACACTGGACAGAGCAACCAGAAGTCAACCCAGACAGGGAAATCCAAAAAACAAAGCAAAATTATTAAAAATAAAAACCAAAACAGAGTAACAGCGATGTTATTATGTAAAAGAAGACAACATTAAAATAATAGAGTGACTAAGAAATGTAATCATACACCTTCTATATGGAGAGGAAGATACAGCAATACAAAGAAATAAAAGTTTTAAATTTTGAAAAATAGTGGCAAATAATAAGGTAACCACAAAGGAGATAACCTGTCCTACTCATCAAAATAAAATACAAGGGGAAAATACTGACTCAGCAGAAACAAAATCAACAACAACAAATATGAGGAAAGGACAATATATAAAGAAATTCTACTCAGCACATAAAATCAAGTGGCAAAAAGAAACTGTGAACAACACAAAAAAGACATCAAAATGATAGCACTAAATTCATACCTATGCACAAATTACCCGGAATGTAAATGGACTAAATGCACCAATAAAGAGACAGAGAGTGGCAGAATGGATTAAATGGTAAGACCCCTCTACATGCTGCCTACCAGAGAAACACTTCAGACTTAGAGAAACAAACTAAAAAAGCAAAGGTTGGGAAAAAATGTATCAAACAAACAACAATCAAAAAAGAGCAGGAGTGGCAATATTAATTTCTGACAAAATAGACTTTAAAGTTAAATCCATCACAAAGAATAAGGAAGGACACTACATAATGATTAAAAGGACAGTACACCAAGAACATATAACCATATTAAATATTTATGCACCAAATGACAGGGCTGCAAGATACATAAAACAACCTCTATCAGTATTGAAAAGTGAGATAGACGGCTCCACAATGATAGTGGGAGACTTCAACACACCACTTTCAGTGAAGGACAGGTCATCCAGAAAGAAGGTCAGTAAAGACACGGAGCATCTAAATGCCGCAATCAACCAACTTGGCCTCGTAGACATATACAGAACACTCCACCCAACACCAGTCAAGTGTAGTTTCTTTTCTAGCGCACGTGGAACATTCTCCAGAATAGACCACAGATTAGGTCATAAAGCAAGCCTTAGCAGAATTCAAAACATTGAAATATTACAAAGCATCTTTTCTGACCATAATGCCATAAAAGTGGAAATCAATAATGGGAAAAGAAATCAAACACTTGGAAACAACAATACCCTGCTCAAAACAATACCCTGGATTATAGAAGTCATTAAGGATGGAATAAAGAAATTCGGAGATTCCAATGAGAATTGAAACACTTCTATCAGAACCTTCGGGACACAGCAAAAGTGGTGCTCAGAGGCCAATTTATATCAATAAATGCACACATCCAAAAAAGAAGAAAGGGCAAAAATCAAAGAATTATCCCTACAACTTGAGTAAATAGAAAGAGAGCAACAAAAGAAACCTACAGGCACCAGAAGAAAAGAAATAATAAAAATTACAGGTGAATTAAACAGAAAACAATTCAAAGAATTAACAAGACCAAAAGCTGGTTTTTTGAAAAAATCAACAAAATTGATAAACCACTAGCCAAACTGACAAAAGAAAAACAGGAGAGGAAGCAAATAACCCAAATAAGAAATGAGATGGGTGATATTACAACAGACCCAACTGAAATTAAAAGAATCACATCAGATTACTATGAAAAACTGTACTCAAACAAATTTGAAAACCTAGAGAAATGGGTGAATTCCTAGAAACACACTACCTACCTAAAGTAACACAAAAAGAGGTAGAACAACTGAATAGACCCATAACAAAAGAAGAGATTGAGAAGGCAAACAAAAAACTCAACAAAAAAAAAAAGCCCAGGTCCTGAGGGCTTCACTACAGAGTTCTACCTAACTTTCAGAGAAGAGTTAACACCACTGCTACTAAAGGTATTTTAGAGCGTGGAAAAGGATGGAATACTCCGAAACTCATTCTATGAAGCCACCATATCCCTGATACCAAAACCAGGTAAAGACACCACAAGAAGAGAAAATTATTGACCTATATATTCCTCATGAACGTAGATGCAAAAATCGTCAACAAAATTCTAGCCAATGAAATTAAACAACATATCAAAAAATTAATTCACCGTGACCAAGTGGGATTCATACCAGCTATGCAGGGATGGTTCACCGTTAGAAAAACAATTAATGTAACCCACCACATAAATAAAACAAAAGACAAGAATCACATGATTTTATCAATTGATGCAGAAAAGGCATTTGAAAAAGCTCAATGTCATTCATGATAAAAACTCTCAGCAAAACAGGAAAAGAAGGAAAATTCCTCAGCATAATAAAGGGCTTTTATACAGAGCCAACAGCCAACATTACCTGAAATGGAGAGAGCCTGAAAACATTCCCATTGAGATCTGGAACCACACAAGGATGCCCTTTATCACCGCTCATATTCAACATTGTGTTGGAGGTCCTAGCCAGAGCAATTAGGCTAGATAAAGAAATAAACGGCATCCAGAATGGCAAGGAAGAAGTAAAGGTTTATCTATTTGCAGATGACATGATCTTATACACAGAAAACCCTAAGGAATCTTCAAGAAAACTACTGAAACTAATAAAAGAGTTCAGCAGAGTATCGGGATAAAGATAAACATACAAAAGTCAATCGGATTCCTCTACACCAACAAAAAGAACATTGAAGAGGAAATCACCAAATCAATGTCATTTACAATAGCACCCAAGAAGATAAAATACTTAGGAATTAATCTTACCAGAGATGTAAAAGACTTACACAAAGAAAACTATAATACACTTCTGCAAGAAACCAAAAGAGACTTACATGAGTGGAAAAATATACCTTGCTTGTGGATACAAAGACTTACCATTATAAAAATGCCAGTTCTACCAAAAGCAATCTATACATTTAATGAGATGAAAAAACAAATCACCTACTTCATATGGAAGGGAAAGAGGCCCTGGATAAATAAGGCATTACTGAAAAAGAAGAACAAAGTGGGAGGCCTTACTTTACCTGGTTTTAGAACCTATTATACCGCCAATGTAGTCAAAACAGCCTGGTACTGGTCCAACAACATATACATAAACCAATGGAACAGATTTGAGAATCCAGACATAAATCCATCCACATATGAGCAGCTGATATTTGACAAAAGCCCCAAAACAGTTAAATGGGGAAAAGACAGACTTTTTAACAACTGGTGCTGGCATAACTGGATATCCATCCGCAAAAAAAATGAAACAAGACCCATACCTCACTTCGTGCACAAAAAGTAACTCAAAATGCATAAAAGACCTGAATATAAAATCTAAAAAGGTAAAGATCATGGAAGAAAAAATAGGGACAACATTAGGAGCCCTAATACATGGCATAAACAGTATAGAAAACATTACTAAGAATGTGGAAGAAAAACTAGATACCTGGGAGCTCCTAAAAATCAAACACCTATGCTCATCCAAAGACTTCACCAAAAGAGTAAAAAAGACTACCCACAGACTGGGAAAAAGGTTTTGGCTATGACATTTCTGATCAGAGCCTGATCTCTAAAATCTACATGATACTGCAAAAACTCAAGTACAAAAAGACAAATAACCTTATTAAAAAATGGAAAAAGATAAGAGTAGACACTTCACTAAAGAAGACATTCAGGTAGCTAACTGATATATGAGGAAATGTTCACGATCATTAGCAATTAGAGAAATGCAGATCAAATCTACAATGAGATTTCATCTCACTCCAATAAGGCTGGCATTAATCCAAAAAACACAAAATAATAAATGTTGGAGACGTTGTGGAGAGATTGGAACACTTCTACGCTGCTGGTGGGAATGAAAAATGGTACAAGCACTTTGGAAGTCCGTTTGGAGCACCCTTTAAAAACTAGAAATAGAACTACCATACGATCCAGCAATCCCACTCCTTGTAATATATCCTAGAGAAATAAGAGCCTTTACACAGATATATGCACACCCATGTTTATTGCAGCACAGTTTACAATAGAAAAAGATGGAAGCAACCAAGATACCCATCAATGGATGAATGGATAAATAAATTATGGGATATTCACACAATGGAATAGTACACATCTAAAAAGAACAGAGAGGAATCTGTGAAACATTTCATAACATGGAGGAACCTGGAAGGCATTATGCTGAGTGAAATTAGTCAGTTGCAAAAGGACAAATATTGTATAAGACCACTATTATAAGAACTTGAGAAATAGTTTAAACTGAGAAGAAAACATTCTTTTGTGGTTAGGAGAGGGGGGAGGGAGGGAGAGTGGGAGGGGGCATTCACTAATTACATAGTAGATAATAACTGCTTTAGGTGAAGGGGAGGACAGCACACAATACGGGGAGGTCAGCATAACTGGACTAAACCAAAAGCAAAGAAGTTTCCTGAATAAACTGAATGCTTCAAAGGCCAGCGTAGCAGGGTCAGGGGTCTGGGGACCATGATTTCAGGGAACATCTAAGTTAATTGGCATAATAAAATCTATTAAGAAAACATTATGTATCCCACTTCGAAGAGTGGCGTCTGGGGTCTTAAATGCTAGCAAGCAGCCATCTAAGATGCATCAATTGGTCTCAACCCACCTGGATCAAAGGAGAATGAAGAACACCAAGGACACAAGGCAATTATGAGCCCAAGAGACAGAAAGGGCCACATGAACCAGAGACTACATCTTCCTGAGACCAGTAGAACTAGATGACTGCCCTGACAGGGAACACAACAGAGAACCCCTGAGGGAGAAGAGAGCAGTGGGATGCAGACCCCAAATTCTCATAAAAAGACCAGACTTAATGGCCTAACTGAGACTGGAAGGACCCCGGTCGTCATGGCCCTCAGACCTTCTGTTGGCCCAGGACAGGAACCATTCCCGAAGTCAACCCTTAAGACATGGATTGGACTGGACCATGGGTGGGAGAGGGATGTTGGTTGGAGTGAGCTTCTTGGATCAGGTGGACTCTTGAGACTATGTTGGCATCTCCTGCCTGGAGGGGAGATGAGAGGGTGCAGGGGATTAGAAGCTGGCGAAATGGACACGAAAGACAGACTGGAGGGAGAGAGCTGATATCTTAGTAGGGGGAGAGTAATTGGGAGTGTTTTTGTGAGAGAGACTGACTTGATTTGTAAACTTTCATTTAAAGCACAGTAAAAATTATTTAAAAAATGTATTATGTTCGTTAAAGACATTAATCGTTCTGAAGGTGTGTTCTGAAAGCAGAGTGAAAAGTGTAGTTTAATTCCACTTTGAGACCCAGTGCTTGTTTACCCCTATCAGTTCATGTTGCTTTCTCTGTTCTACAGGAGAGCGGCAAGTGCCTGGCGCTGAAACTCACCATCTGTACCAGGAAACTTCTGGCTGAGGGCCAGGGGTAGGGGGAGCACATTTAAAAATCCTGGGTTTTCAATATTCAATATCACATGGATAATTTGGTGAACTGAGAACTCAAGTTCTACTGTACTTTTGTGATGATAAACATGACACATGGAAAAACTGTAGGGTTTTGTCTTTCCCAAGAATGTAGATGCTGAGTCTAGATATCTAAAGAGAGATTGACATTTGGTTTACTGGTTCAAGTCTGGGTGTGCTTGTGTAATAACTTCTGCTATCCACACCTTCACACACACACAAACACAC
This sequence comes from Loxodonta africana, assembly GCF_030014295.1. Taxonomy (NCBI): domain Eukaryota; kingdom Metazoa; phylum Chordata; class Mammalia; order Proboscidea; family Elephantidae; genus Loxodonta; species Loxodonta africana. The sequence goes on from NW_026975027.1 coordinate 134,811, forward strand.
ATACAACCTCATCCTCTTCTCCAACCAACTACTTAATCTCTGAAGTGTGCAAACACTGGTGCACGCTCTTCCTTTCAGAGGAAACAGGAGCAGAAGTTTGTGGCCTACAGCAGCCTGAGCCCAGAGTTGAGAATTTTCTTATACCCTTGACATTTTGGTGCATTTTTGGTAAAAGACAGAGAAGGAAGTAAACAGAATAAACCCAAAGCTATATATGCATAACCCTTATTGTGAAAGGGGTTCTCTGGCATATTTGTGTGCTTTATGTGTCTTTTGCTGTTTCCCCACCCCCAGAAGGCTCTTTTGCAGTGAAGCACCAAATAATTGCTTTTGGGATTTCCACAAATCTTGATTGAGGATTATAGACCTAATTGTTCTTTTAAGAACATCACTGATAAAATGGCCAGGCGGATCTTATGTGTTAATTCAGAGGCAGAAACCCAAACTACCTGTTGCTACATTAGCTGGAACATATTTTGAGTGTCATCTGTTGCTTTGTTTGTTGGCAGGTTCCTGAAAACATAGATCATTTATTACATTTGGGCTAGAGAGTACTCAGATAATAAAATCTTAAAAACAAATACGCAATTTTGATTATGACCCCCAAAGGGTTGTAATCTTTAAGGCAGTAGAAAGAAGGTAGGGAAGACAATGGGAACACTGAACATTACTGCCCCAAGAAAACAACATGATTTTCCAGGTGTTGAAGAATATCTTTGGTATACACCATTGCAAGTCCCTTTGTGTACTACCTACCACCTGTCCGACTGGGAGTGTCTGTTTCATTGAAGGTGGGTCTCTAGTCTTCTTCAGATTTTCTTCTCTACAATGCTAGGGCCTGGGACCAGGACCTTTTACTCAAAAGATACGTGTTGGCTGACAGGGCTCACCTGACAAGAAGAGAATGTAAGCATTTAACCTGGGCTCTATTTAAAGAAGACGTTCTCCTTCGGTGCAGTTGAGTCAGTTCCACCTCATAGTCACCCTGTGTACAACAGAACGAAACACTGCCCGGTCCTGTGCCATTCACAATCGCTGCTATGTTTGAGACCATTTTTGCACCCACTGTGTCAATCCATCTCATTGAGGGTCTTCCTGTTTTTCACTAACCCTCCACTTTACCAAGCATGATATCCTTCTCTAGGGACTGCTCCCTCCCATATCATATCTAAAGTATGTGGGAAGAAGTCTCACCATCCTTGCTTCTAAGGAGAATTCTGGCTCTACTTCTCCCAAGACAGATTTTGTTTCATTCTTCTGGAAGTTCATTGTACAGTCAGTATTATTCACCAACACCACAGTTGAAAGGCATCAATTTTTCTCATCTTCCTTATTCATTATCCAATTTTCATGGATATAGGTGGTCATAGACAACACCATGGCTTGTGTCAGGCATACCTTAATCCTTAAAGTGACATCTTTGCTTTTCAACACTTTGAAGAGATCTTTTACAGATTTGTCCACAGGCAATGCATCTTTTGGTTTAACTGCTTCTTCCGTAGCTGTCGATGTGGATCCAAGTAAGAAGAAATCCTTGACAGCCTCAGACATTTCTCCATTTATCATGATGTTGCTTATTGGTTCACATGTGAGGTTTTGTGTTTTCTTCATGTTGAGATGTAATGCTGAAAGCAGTAGACTTTGATCTTTGTCAGTGAATACTTCGAGTCCTCTTCACTTTTAGGAAGTGAGGTTGTGTCATCTGCATAACAGAGGTTGTTAATGAGCCTTGCTCCCCTCCTGATGCTGCATTCTTTTCCACATAGTCCCGCTTTTCGGATAACTTGCTCAAATGGAGATTGAATAAATATGGTGAAAGGTACACAGTGATGCTCATCTTTCCTGACATTAAATCATGCAGTATCCCCTTGTGCTGGTAGAATGACCACTTCTTGGTCTAAGTACAGGTTCCTCATGAGCACAATTAAGAGTTTTGGAATTCCCTTTCTTCTCAGTCTTATCCAATGTTTGTTATGATCCACAGTCAAATCCTTTTGCTTAGTTTATAAAGCCCTCTTTCTGCTGTTTGCTTTCAGCCAAAATCCATCGGACATCAACAATGATATCCTTCATTTCATGTCCTTTCCTGAATCTGGCCTAAATTTCAGGCAGTTCCCTGTCCATGTACTGTTAAAATCATTTTAGATTTATCTTTAGCATAATTTTACTTGTATGTAACATTAATGATATTGTTTGGTAATTTCTGCATTCAGCTGAATCACTTTTCTTTGGATAGGCACAAAGATGGATCTCTTCCAGTCAGTGGCTAGGTAGTTCTCCCCCAAATTTCATTTCTTTTTATGGTACTTTAAGTGAAAGTTTACAATTCAAGTCAGTTTTTCATACAAAAATGTATACGCACATTATTATGAGACCCTAATTGTTCTCCCCACAATGTGACAGCACACTCCTTCTCTACACCCTGTATTTCCCGTGTCCATTCCACCAGCTCCTGTCCTCCGCTGCCTTCTCGTCTCACCACGGGACAGATCTTCCAACATAGTCTTACATGTACATTTCAGCTAAGAAGCATACTACTCAGCAGTATCATTTTATGTCTTATAGTCCAGCCTAATCTTTGAAGAGTTGGCTTTGGGAATGGTTTCAGTTTTGGGCTAAAAGAAAGCCTGGAGGTCATGACCTCTGGGTTCCCTCCAGTCTCCTTCAGATCATTAGGTCTGGAATCTTCACTAGAATTTGAGTTCTGCACCCCACTTTACTCCTACTTCATCAGGGACTCTCTGTTTTGTTTCCTGTCAGGGCAGTCCTTGGTGGTAGCCAGGCACCCTCTACTTCTTCTGGTCTCAGGCTGATGGAGTCTCTTCTTTATGTGGCTTTTTCTGTCTCTTGGGCTCATATCTTCCTTGTGTTTTGATGTTCTTCATTCTCCTTTGCTGCAGGTCAGTTGAGACCAATTGATGCATCTTAGATGGCTGCTTACTAGCTTTTAAGACCCCAGATCCCTCTCACCAAAGTGGGATGCAGAGCATTTTTTTAATACACTTTGTTATGCCACTTGACCTCGGTGACCCCTGAAACCATGTTCCCCAGACCCCCACCCCTGCTGCTCTGACCCTCAAAGTCTTTGGTTGTATTCAGGAAACTTCTTAGCTTCTGGTTTTCTCCAGTTGTGCTAACTTCTCCTGTATTATGCATTCTTCTTCCCTTCCCCTAAAATAATTCTTGTCTAGTATCTAATTAGCGAATGCCCCCTTCTTTCCCTCCCTACCCTCATAACAACCGAAGAATGTTTTCTTCTGTGTTTAAACCTTTCCTTGAGTTCTTATAATAGTGGTTTCATACAATATTTATCCTATTGCAACTGAGGAGTTGCACTCAGCAAAATGCCTTCCAGTTTCCTCCACGTTATGAGATTTTTCATGGATTCATCTTTATTCTTTAACACTGCATATTATTCCATTGTGTGAATATAATGTAATACATTTATCCATTCATTCGACGATGGGCACCTTGTTTGTATGTATCTTTTTGGTATTGTAAACAGTGCTGCAGTGAACATGGGTGTGCATATGTCTATTGTGTGAGGGCTCTTATTTCTCTATGATATACTCCAAGGAGTGAGATTGCTGGATTGTATGGCACTTCTATTTCTAGCTTTTTAAGAAAACATCAAATTGATTTCAAAAGTGGTTGTACTGTTTTACGTTCCACCAGTAGTGTGTCAGTGTTCTTGTTTCTCTACAACTTCTCCAACATTTATGATTTTCTGATTTTTGGAATAATGCTAGCCTTGTTGGTGTGAGAGGGCATCTCACTGTAGTTTTGATTTGCATTTCTCCAGTGGCTAATGATGGTGAGCATTTCCTCATGTATCTGTTAGTCCCCTAAATGTCCTCTTTGGTGAAGTGTCTGTTCATATCTTTAGCCCATTTTCTAACGGGGTTATTTGTCTTTTTGTTGTTGAGTTCTTGGAGTATCATGTAGATTTTTAGAGAGTAGATACTGATCAGATTTGTCATAGCCAAAAATATTTCCCCAGTCTGTAGGTTGTCTTTTCACTCATTTGGCGAAGCCTTTAGATGAGCACATGTGTTTGATATTTAGGAGCTCCCAGGTGTCTAGTTTCTCTTTGGATATTTGTACATTGTTAGTCATGTTTTGTATACTGTTCATGCCATGTATTGGGGCTCCTAGTGTTCCTATTTTTTCTTCCATGATCTTCATCATTTTAGATTTTATGTTTAGGTCTTCGATCCATTTTGAGTTAGTTTTTGTGCATCATGTAAAGTATGGGTCTTGTTTCATTTTTTTGCAGATGGGTATCCAGTATGCCACCATCATTTGTTAAATAGACAGACTTTTTCCCGTTTAAGGAACTTTGGGCCATTGTCAAATATCAGCTGTTCATAGGTGGATGAATTTATATCTGGATTCTCAATTCTCTTCCACTGGTCTACATATGTGTTGTTGTACTAGTACCAGGCTGTTTTGACTACTGTTGTGATATAATAGGTTCTAAAATCAGGCATCCCATTTTGTTCTTCTTTTTCAGTAATACTTTACATATCCGGAGCCTCTTCCCTTTCTATATCAAGTTTGTGATTTGTTTCTCCATCTTATTAAAAAATGCCATTGGGTTTTGGATAGGGATTGCATTGTACGTATAGATGGCTTTGGTTGGGTAGAATAGAGATTTTCACAATGCTGATTCTTCTTATTCATAAGCAAAGTATGTTTTTCCACTTATGTAGGTCTCTTTTGGTTTCTTGCAGTAGTGCCTTGTAGTTTTCTTCGTATAGGTCTTTTACGTCTCTGGTTAGGTTTATTTCGAAGTATTTAATCTTCTTGGGGGCTAGTAATGGTTTGGGGATTTCCTCTTCGACATTTGCTTTGTTGGTGTAGAGGAACTGAACTGCTTGGTGTGTTTATCTTGCTGAACTCTTCAATCACTTCCAGTAGTTCGTCTTGTGGATTCTTTAGGGATTTCTGTGTGTAAGATCATATCTGCAAATAGAGGTCATTTTACTCCTTCCTTACCAGTTTGGATGAACTTTATTTATTTTGCTAGCCAAATAGCGATGTTGAATAAGAGCGGAGATAAAGGGCATCCTTGTCTTTTTCCCATTCTCAAGGAAAATTATTTCAAACTGTCTCCATTTAGAAGGATGTCAGCAGTTTGCTTTGCATAAGTGCAATTTTTATGTTGAGGAATATCCCTTCTATTCCTATTTTGCTGAGAGTTTTATCATGAATGGGTGTTGGATTTCCTCAAATGCCTTTTCTGTATCAATTGTGGAGATGGTATTGTTCTTGTCTTTTATTTATGTGATGGATTACACTGATGGTTTTTCTAACGTTAAACCATCACTGTATACCTAGTATGAAGCCCACTTGGTCATGATGAATCATTTATTTGATATGTTTTTCAATTGTATTGGCTAGGATTTTATTGAGAATATTTGCATCTAAGTTAATGAGGGATATTGGTCTGTAATTTTTTTTTCTTTTTTTTTGTGATGTCTTTACCTGGTTTTTGTATAAAGGGTTATGCTGGCTCAAAAGAATGAGTTTGGGAGCATTTCATCCTTTTCTATGTTCTGAAATACCTTTAGTAGAGGTCGTATTATTATTCTCTGAAAGTCTGATAGAATTATCCAGTGAAATTGTCAGGGTAGCGGCTCTGCTTTTTTGTTGTTCTTGGGAGTTTTTAAACTACCTTTTCAATATCTTCTTTTGATATAGATTTATGTAGTTGCTCTACCTATGTGTTAGTTTAGGTTGTTGTTGTTGTCGTTAGGTGCTGTCAAGTCGGTTCCGACTCATAGCGACCCTATGCACACCAGGACAAATCACCGCCCTGTCCTGAGCCATCCTTACAGTCGTTGTTATGCTTGAGCTCATTGTTGCAGTCATTGTGCCAACTCACGTCGTTGAGGGTCTTCCTCTTTTCAGCTGACCCTGTACTCTGCCAAGCATGATGTCCTTCTCCAGGGACGGATCCCTCCTGACAACATGTCCAAAGTATGTAAGACGCAGTCTCGCCATCCTTGTCTCTAAGGAGCATTCTGGCTGTACTTCTTCTAAGACAGATTTGTTCATCTATCTAACAAATCTGTCTTAGTTTAGGTAAGTAATGTGTTTTTAGAAATTCGTCCATTTCCTCTGTTTTCAAATTTGTTCAGAACAATTTTTCATAGTGCTTTGTTATGATTCTTTTAATATCACTTGGTTCTGTTGTGAAATCACCTGTCTCATTTCTTATTCAGGTTCTGTGCATCCTCTCCTGTTTTTCTTCTGTCAGCTTGGCCAGTCCTTTATCATTTTGTTGCTCTTTTTAAAGAACCAGCTTTTGTTTTTGTTAACTCTTTGTTTTTCTGGTCTCTGTTTCATTTAATTCTGCTCTTATTTTTATTACTTGCTTTCTTTTTCTGAGGGCTGCTTTTGCTGATCACTATTTTTTGAGTAGTAGGCATAATCCTTTGATTTTGGCCCTTTCTTCTTTTTGGAAGTGTGCTTGTGATGTTACAAATTGATCTCTGAGAACTGCTTTTGCTGTGTCCTAAAGGTTCTCCAAGAAAGTGTTTTCGTTCTCATTTGATTCTATGAATTTCTTTATTTTGTCTTTAATTTCTTCTATAACCCTGTAGTCTTTAGCAAGATGCTGTTCAGTTTCTATGTGTTTGATTTTTTCCTTGCTTTTTCAGTTATTGATTTCTACATTTATGGCTTTAATTCAGAAAAGCTGCTTTGTAATATTTCAATGTTTTGCATTCTGTTAAGGCTTGCTTTATGGGCTAATACGTGGTCTATTCCAGAGCATGTACCATGTGCATTGGAAAAGAAAAGTATACTTGGCTGCTGTTGGGTGGAGTGTTCTGTATATGTTTATGAGGTCAGGTCGGTTGATTGAGGCATTTAGATCTTCCATGTTGTTGTTGAGCTGCTTTCTGGATGTTCTGTCCTTCACTGAAAATGGTGTGTTGAAGTCTCCTACTAGTATTGTGGAGATTTCTGTCTCTCTTCATTGCTGTTAGAGTTTGTTTTATGTATTTTAGAACCCTTTTGTTGGGTGCATAAGTATTTATTATGGTTATATCCTATTGGCATATTGACCATCTAATCATTATATAGTGTCCTTATCTTTTGCAATAGATTTTACTTTAAAGTCTATTTTGTCAGAAATTAATATTGCTAGTTCTGGTCTCTTTTGATTGTTCTTTACTTGATACATATATTTTTTTCCATCCTTTGAGTTTTAGTTTATGTCTTTAAGGTGTGTCTCCTGTAGGCAGCAAATAGATGGAACATTTTTATTTATTTATTTATTTATTTATTTATTTTAATCCACTCTCTGTCTCTTTATTGGTGCATTTGGTCCATTTGCATTCAGCATAATTATGGATAGGTATGAATTTAGTGCTATCATTTTGATGTCTTTGTGAGTGTGTTGTTGACAGTTTCTTTTTTCTAGTTAGTTTTCTGTGTCAAACAGTTTTTCTGTATGTTTTGTCTTTTCGTCTTTTACATTGTTGTTGCTTTTGTATTTGCTGAGTCTTTATGTTTTTCTTGTTTTTTATTTTGATGTTTAGGATTCTTAGTTTCCTTTGTGGTTGCCGTTATATTTTCCCCTACTTTTCTAAACCAATCTTAATTATCAATACCACCTCGACTTCCTCTCTGTATGAAAGATACATGACTATAGTCCCTCTTTTCTGATTTAATGTTGTCATCTTTTACAAAATGGCATCGCTGTTTCCCTCTTTTGAGCATTTTAGCTTTGATTTATTTTTGTAATTTCCCTATCTGGGTTCATATCTTGTTGCTCTCTCCTGTGTTCTAGTCCTGGATTGTTATCTGATGTTATTGATTTCCTAACTGGATGACTCCCTTTAGTATTTCCTGAAATGTTGATTTGGTTTTCAAATTCCCTAAACCTCCGTTTGTCTGAAAATGTCCTAATTTTGTCTTCATATTTGAGAAACAGTTTTGCTTGGTATATAATTCTTGGCTGGCAATTTTATTTTTTCCTTTAAGTCTTTAAATATGTTGTTTCATTTTTTTCTGGTCTGCTTGGTTTCCTCTGAGTACTCTGAGCTTAGTCTTATTGACCCTCTTCTGTAGTTGACTTTTCCTGTATCCCTAGCTGCTCTTAAAATTCTCTCTTTATCTTTGGTTTTGGCAAGTTTGATTATAATATGTTTTGGTGACTTTCTTTTAAGACCTACCTTATGTGGAGTTCAATGAGCATCTTCAATAGATAACTTCTTCTCTTTCATGATATCAGGGAAGTTTTCTGCCAACAAATCTTCAACAATTTTCTCTCTCTATTTTCTGTTATCCCATCCTTTCTGGTACTACAATCACTTGCAGGTTATTTCTCTTGATACAATCCTACATAATTCTTAGGGTTTCTTCATTTTCTAAAAATTCTTTTACCTGATTTTTCCACAAATATGTTGGTGTTAAGTGCTTTATCTTCAGTCTCGCTAACTCTGACTTACATTTACTTGCTTCTGCTCCTATCACTATTGAACTAATTATGAAATTTTATTGTTAATTTTCTGAATTCCTGATTGCTGTCTCTCTGTGCGTTCTTGCAGCCTATTAAGTTTGACATTATGCTCTTCTCTAATCGTCTTAATTTCCTCTAATTCTATGTCTGTGTGTTCCTTGGATTATTTTGGATGTTGCCTGATTTCCTTCTTGACTGCTTGTAGAACTGCATTTATTAATCTTTTGTATTCTACCCCTGGTAATTCCAGGAAATTCTCTTCATCTGGAAGATTTCTTGATTCTTTGTTTTTGGAGCTTGCTGAAGCCATCATGGTCTGCCTCTTCATGTTGTTTGATATTGACTGTTGTCTCCAAGCCATCAATAAGTTATTGTATTTATTTATTTTATGTTTGCTTACTGTGTCCTAACTTCTTGTTTTGTCTTGTTTTGACATGCCAGAATAGGCTGCTTGAGTGAATAGTTTGATTATTGGTGCCTTTGAAGCTCTAACATCCTGTTACCAGTTAGTTAGATCTTTCACTAGGTTTGCGATTCTTGGAATTCATTTCTTTTCGTGTATGGATTCAGCTCAGGTGTCCAGATAGTAGGTCACCAAGTTTGTGGAGCAAGTTCTCACCTACAGTCTTAGACAAGGAGGTGTGATTGGTGTAGGCACAGGTATTTGGCTGCAGTAAGGTGTCACACACTAAGAAAAGCTGGTGACTGACAATCGCCCCTGCATGTCTGTTAGGAATGCATATTCCTATTCCCTAGAGTGCCTAGGTGGGTGTGTTTTCCAGCCCAACTATAGGCACTCAGTGCTGTTTCCTGTATGCCTGGGAGGCACCACTTATCCTTGGACCCTGTCCTTGTAGTGGCTAGATGGTCTGGGTGAAGCCACCAGTTCTCATGCTCCTGATGTCTGTAGGTGAGGACCCCACTTAATAGGCAGAGCAGTGTCAAATGTCACAAACCTGCCTCTGCACCATATAGCTGAAACAGTTGAAGTTAGACTTCAGGTATATACCTTGTTGTACTGTGATAATGAGGGCATAGGCTGTTGAAAAGGACCCACATAGGTCTGTGCAGGAATGAAAGGCATTGAAAGTCTGCAGACTGCTTATGCCTGTGCCTAGGCAAATGAGCTGTTTCTCCCCTGAGTTCCCAGCTTAGGGGACTCAGCAGATTATTTTTCCCCTGTTTGTTAATTTGTTCCTTCTCTAAGGCTGGGAGGATGACTCAGGGCATGTGACAGTTCCTTCTTCCATCCCAGGGGAAGCATCTACCACTGAAGACAGCTTTGTATCTGTGCAGAACAGGGAGGGGTCAGTCAAGAGATATTTTTTTTCCAAAGGGCTGTTTTTTGGTCCACATTGTACATTGGGGGCAGGTTCTTATCATTTTCTGGGAGCAGTGGTTTTTGCTGATTCTGTCACAGGAGTGGACTCTCCGCCACTAGGTCTCTGCCGACTTGGAAAACATGTCCCAAATGCCACTGCTTGCCTCACTGCACTCAGGCCGTCAGATCTGGCTTGTAGGCTGCTGGTTCCCACCAGATCAGGTCTGGTATCTCCTTGCTGATTCTGTGCTGTTTCTCCGTCACCATGCCTCTCAGTCTGATTCCTCAACTTTGCCTTTGAAATTCAGGGTCCCTAGATTGTCATAGATAATTGATTCAATTTTTTCAGGCCTTTGCTGTAAGAGTGACCACAGGATTCATCTGACTACTCCAGCATCTCGGCCCCCACCTCTCTCCAAAGTTCTTGACATAGACAAGTGGGAACCTCCAGTGCGTCATCAATTTGTTGAAACACCTGCACTGGTATTCTGACACTTCCTGGAAGCTTGTTTCTTCACAAATGTGTAGCTTCAACTTCTTCATTGAATATCTTTAGTTTCTTGATCATATACCAACCCCCAAAATGGTTGAATATTGGCCAGTTCTTTTTGGTACAGTGACTGTATGTTCCCTCCATCTTCTTTTGGTTCTTCCTGCATCGTTCAATGTTCTGCCTATGGAATCCTTCAAGATTTGCTAGAAATGGAAATACCATAGGAACCAGCAAATAAGAAGAAAAGATGGAGCAATCAACAATAAGTGGTAAAAATCCTTGCAGAAGTCTACTGCATTGTGAGTGACAGCACCTCCTGGGGGGCTTGATCAAAAGGAGAAAACTGCGGAAGCTAGAAATCCATGTAGAGACTAAAAATGGAAAACTGAGGACATTTCTGCCAAGTCTGGAGAATATGGAGAAACCTGGTATCATGGAGCAAGTGTTTTAAGACAATAAGAAACCTAAACCTTAGAGTTAACAACTAGCTAGTTTCTTTAAGTTAATTTGTAATGAGCCCTATTAGACTTGCTCTGCATTCCACATAAGTTGGGTTATTTAGGCATTGACCCCTCAGACCTTCGTCGTTTGTCTTCTTAGCCAAACACAGTTCTGAGGAAGAAAGGACTTCAAGAGACATTTTGATGAATATCTGAAAGACTTATCGAAACCTCTTGGATTTCCCTGACTTTCTTTGTTCCTCGGACTGTAAGGACTCCGTATTGCTTCACCTTTTGTACAATACACGTTCTCACGCTGTTTGTTATCCGATTCACGAATTGTATGATCAAATAATAAATCCCTAGCACTATTTTGAACTTTATTTGCATCCTAAGCAATTCTTTTACATAGATCACCACTAATTTGATGATATTTTGAAGAGGACATGCAATGCACTCATTCTTGCTATCACCAAATGATTTAACAAATGAACATTTTAGTTAAATGATCTTGAATTTTCATTTCTAATGTGCTTAATGTTTATAGTTGCCCTCCCACTCCCTCAACGAACTCACAAACTCTTTAATGTCTCTGAAGCTTGAAGAGTGCCAAGGAATTTTGAAAAAAAATAAGTATATGATTGAATAAAACAAATATTGTTTTGAAAAAACACCTAGTCATTTTCTGGGGCTGGGGAAGAAAAGTCTGTACGTGGTTGTATTCCTCTGAAACTGTTTCTTCTCAGCATAGTCTCAACCCCTATCAAATTTCATAACTTTTAAGGAAAGTAATTTAGTTCTATTACATACACGAAATTGAAGGGTGGATTTTTTCGTTGTGATTTTTGTCTTTTGATTTAAAATTTCACCACCATAGACAGTGCTTGTTTATGGTTCATTTATTTTCTGATAACTGTATTATCAAAAACCAAACTTAATGGGGACATCATGTTGATTCTAACTCATAGCGACCCTAATGGACAAAGCAGAATTGACCCATACGGTGTCTAAGGCTATTATCTTTTTGCACACGGACTACTTCTGTGGAATGGCTGGCAAGTTTGACATGCCAACTTTTCAGTTAGCATCCAGAAAACTGTAGTAAGAAATCATTTTTTCTTATTTTAAACCTCATCAATGTCCACATTATTTATCCTGTTTTCTTTTATCTCTTTAAAGTTATTCACTCTGTTGTGAGGAATTCTCTCTTCAAAAGTTTCCCTGGGGCTCCAATGGCAAACCTCAGGCCTCAAAGTGTATGGTATGCTGAGGCCTGATCCTAAAACCCTTCCTTTTCTGAGGTTAATTGTCAAAAAGGATATGGAAATCTCAGATAATTTACATATATTTAAATTAACATAGGTATTTTGGAAGACAAAAGAAACTTTAATAGCTCAGGTTATTTTCAGAAACCAATTTCTTTTCTTTTTTCTTTATTATGCTTTTGGTGTGATGGTTAAGGTTTGTGTCAGCTTGGCTGTGTCATGATTCTCAGTGGTTTAGGAGTTCTGTAAGTATACAGTTCGGTAGTTTTGTAATGACGTATTTTGAGGGTTATATAAGGATGTATTTATCCTCCATGATGTCAGCTGATGTGATCAGGAAATCAGTTGTAAGGAGAATTTCTTTGGGTGATGTGGCATGCATCCAATATATGTATGGACATTCTGGCAAAGCTCACATTGTAGCTCTGGATTCTGCATATAGCTCATTATCCTCTGATGTCCAGTTCTTGGGATTTAAGCCAGCAGCCTACTTACTATATTGCCTGCAGATCTTGGATTTGTCATCTTCCACAGTGCATAAACCACCAGACTGTTGTCTGACCTGCTAACCCTGGACTCATTGACCCCTGCAGCTATGAGAGTCAGGAGAAGCCTATAGCCTGAATGTTCAAATACTGCCAGCTTCTAAAATTGCATGAGCCATTTAAAATAAATAGATAAATATAATAAACATCAAAAACTAATAGACACATAATAGTTTTCAGTGCTGACAGGTCTTAAAGGTGCTGATGGCTCTAACCCTAATAGTAAAAAGTATGCTGCTAATCCATGGAGTAAGGTGGCCATATTAACAGTCAAAATATTACCAATAGATCAAGTGATATTAGAAGTGAGGCTATGGGTGATTGCATGTTTGATGCTCTTCTGCAGTTTGTCAGAATGAGGAGTATAGGCAAGCTAGGTGACTGGTCTTACTTTAAAAAGGCAAAGTGCTGAAAAAAGAGACAAGATCAGGGCTTCAGAATCACAGGTCAAGCGCCATATAAAAAATCTGAAAGTTGCCGTGTGTGCCCTAAAGGAAAGTCATAGTTCTTATAGCAACAGTGTTGATACGCTGGAAAACCAAACCCAGGGTCATATTGTAAAAGTGACTGAATTACAAGGCCAGCTGAATTCCCAGCCTTCAATGGTGTCTAAAGTGAGGACAATGATTCTGAAGAAATAGTGCCCTGCAACTTGGAATGGGGACGTATGGGCAGATAATCAGGAAGTTGTAGACATGGAACCCCTAAATTCCATTGAATCGCTTCTGCCTACAAAGCCAACCCTGTCACTCCCATCTAAAGACATTACTCAATTTTTGTCTGCTAAACCACCTACCCCAGTAAAATCGTTAGCCCCTAAACCCCTATCTGATTATATTAACCCGGCTGTGTCTGAAAAGCCTTTGTCTGAGGTATCAACTGGGGCAGCATCTGAGACATGGCCTGGGACATTGCCTGAGGTACATGCCTTGCATGACATTGATGAATGTTCCCAAGACTCACACTAGCCACCCATTTTTATTTCTAGACCTATAGCTAGGCTTATGTCCCTGTCAGCCTCAAAGGTGAGGTACAAAATGTGATCCAGGAGGAGGTACGCCACACTCCAAAAGAACTGTTTGGTTTTTCTAATATGTACAAACAGAAACTTGGAGAATAAGTGTGAGAATGGCTACCAAGGTTTGGGATAAGGTACAAGGAACATAAAGTTGGATCAGTCTGAGTTTATTGATATGGACCCTCTAAGCGCAGATTCTTCATTCAATGTTTCAGCTCAGAAGTTAGGAAAGGATCTAATAGTTTATTTAATCAGTTTCTGAAGCATGGATTATGGGGTGACCTACAATAAATCAAGCTGAAGTATCAGACCCGCCTTAGTATCCTAGAGTAGAGGGTATCCAAAAGTTTAGGGAAATAGGCAAATTAGAATAGACTTATCAGATTTATCAATGGATTCATCCAGAGACAAACATGGAGTGCCCAGAGAACGCACCTTTTATCACGAATGTGAGAAAAAAGTTTGTCACAAGACGCCAGGATCCATGAAGACTGCTGTGATTCCTGTTTTATGTCAGTAAGATTTGACATGGGAATTGCCCTAACTGAATTAAGACTCCTAAATAGTATGGAGCTGATTGGACCCCGTGGTGGTAGCAGCCGAAAGGTGGGTATGGTTTTCGTAATGGACAGCAGAGTGAAAGTAGTCATCAGAATAATCTGACTCCTATGGAATATGGTGTTGGCTAGTCATGGTGCCCTTAAGAGTGAAAAACATAGGAAATTACTAAATATTTACTTGATCTGTGCAAGCAGATGAATTCTAAGTCAAGGTAACAGCAATCTAACTCAAATATCCAGAACAGAGAGTCACAGCTCCTCAATTCATTCCCAGATTGAGCGAGTTTAAAGGCTCACAATCCCTTGAATGAAGGGAGGTGAGATCCCCTCGAGGAAGGACTCCAGTACATTGACAAAAATGTATGCTGAAATTCTTCCAGCCTTCCACAAAGGGATCTGTGGCCTTTGAGAGAGTGACTTTTTGTTGGAGAAAAGAAAGTAACGAGGCTTTTCAGGGATTCATGGATACTGACACTAACTCCAGGAGACCCAAAACATCAGTGTGGCTCACCAGTCAGAGTGCGGGTGTATGGAGGTCAGGTTATTAATGGAATCTTAGCTCATGTCTATCTCACAGTAGTTCCAGTGGTTCCCTGAACTCATCCTGTAGTGATTTTCCCAGTTCCAGAATGCATAATTGGAAGAGATACACCCAACAACTGGCAGCACCTCCACACTGGATCCTGACAAGTGGAGCGGGGCTATTATGGTAGGAGAAGCCAAGTGGAAACCATTAGAACTGGCCCTACGTAGGAAAATAGTAAATTGAAAGCAATACTGCATTCCTGGAGGGGTTGTGAAGATTACAGCCACTATCTGATATTAAGAAATAGTTTTTGGCTTATTATTCATCCTTAGCTCATTCATGGGCCACCAAGTCACCATGTGGCCTGAGCTGCACATCATGAACTGGGTGTTGCCTGACACAGAGAGCTTTAAAGTTGTACATGCACAGCAGTACTCCATCACTAAATGGAAATGGTATATACAAGGTCAGGTCAGAGAACGACCAGAAGGCACAAGTGGCATGAGGAAGTGACCCATATGCCCATGGTGTCCACTCCTGGCTATAACCTTACATTTCCCAGTCTACACTTATGGCCTCACAGGGAGTTCCTTATGTTCAGTTGACTAAGGAAGAGAACACTTGTGCCTAGTTACAGATGATTCTGTGTAGGCACCACTAGAAAGTAGACAGCAGCAGAACTACAGTCCCCTTCTGGGACCTCCCTGAAGGGCAGTGGTGCAGGGGAATCCTCCAAATGGACAGAACTTTGAGCAGTTCACCTGGTTGTTCACTTTGCTTGGAAGGAGAAATGGCCAGCTGTGTGACCGTATACTGATTTGTGGAAGATTTTTTGGCTGGATGGTCAGGGACTTTGAAGGAACATGATTGGATGACTGGAGACAAGAAAGTATGGGGAACAGGTTTGTGGATAGAGCTCTGTGAGTGGACCAAAGAAGTAACGACATTCATGTCCCATGTGAATTCCTACCCAAGGGTGACCTCAGCAGAGGATGATTTTAACAGCCAGTTGGGTAGGATGACGCGTTCTTTGGAAACAAGTCGTCCTCTTTCCCGAGCCACTCCCATCCTTGCTCAATTAGCTCATGAATAAAGTGGCCACGGTGGCAGAGGTGGAGGTGTGGATTTTCACTCACCAAGGATGACTTAGATACTGCCACTGCTGAGTGTCCAGTCTACCAGCAACAGACACCAACACCAATTCCCTGATATGGCACCATCTCTTGAGGTGATTAGCCAGAAACCTGATGACAAGTGTTTACATTGGAGTACTTCCATCATGGAAAGGGTAGCATTTTATTCCTACCAGAATAGACACATATCTGATATGGGTTTGCTTTCCCCGCATGCAATGCTTCTGCCAAAACTACCACCCATAGACTTACAGGATGCCTTATCCACTCTCATGGTATCCCACACAGCATTACCTTGGATCAAAGGACTCACTTCAAGTGAATGAAGTTGGTCAGTGGGCCCATGCTCATGGAATTCACTGGTCTTACCATGTCCCCCATCACTGTGAAGCAGCCGCTCTGATAGAATGGTCGGACAGCCTCCTAAAGACACAATTACAGGGCAAGCTGGGTGTCGATACCTTGTAGGGTTGGGGGAATGTTCTCTAGGAGGCTATATATACTTTAAACCAACCCCCAATATATGGTGCTTTTTCCTCCATAGCTCCAATTCATGGGTCCAGGATCAAGGGGTAGGAATGGGAGTGGCATCACTCATTATTACCCCTTGTCTTGGATTGAATTGTGTCCCCTGAAAATATCTGTCAACTTGGCTGGGCCACAAGTCCCAGTATTGTGTGACTGTTTGCCATTTTATGTTATTTTCCTATGTGTTGTAAATCCTGTCACTATGATGAAATGAGATGGATTAATGACAGTTATATTGATGAGATCTACAACATCAGATAGTGTCTTAAGCCAATTTCTTTGATGTATAAAAGAGAGAAGCGAGCAGAGAGACAAGGGGACCTCATACCACCAAGAAAGCACCACCAGGAGCAGAGTATGTCCTTTGGAACTGAGTTTCCTGTGCTGGGATGCTCCCAGAACAAGTGAAGATTGATGACAAGGACCTTCTTCCAGAGCAGACAGAGAGAGAAAACCTTCCCCTGGAGCTGACACCCTGAATTTGGACTTCTAGCCAACTAGACTGTGAGAAAATAAATATCTGTTTCCTAAAGCCATCCAATTGTGCTATTTCTGTCACAGCAGCACTAGATGACTAAGACGCCCCTAGTGACTCACTAGCAAAATTTTCACTTCCTGTTTCCACTACCTTGTGCTCTGGTGGTCTAGAGCACATAGTTCCAAAGGGAGGAATATTCCCACCTGGAGACACATCATTGAAATGGAAGCTAAAAATGCTACCTGCTATGCAGGAACAGCTTAACATTAGGAAAAAACCTGATGTAATCCATCACAGAAATAAAACAAAAGGCAAGAACCACATGATCTTATCAATTGGGGCACAAAAGGTATTTTAAAAAGTCCAACACCCATTCACAATAAAAATTCTCAGCAAAATAGGAATAGAAGGAAAATTCCTCAACATAATAAAGGGCATTTACGCAAAGCCAGCAGCCAACATCATCCTAAATGGAGAGAGTCTGAAAGCATTCCCCTTGAGAATGGGAACCAGACAAGGACATCCTTTAATACCACTCTTATTCAACATTGTGCTGGAGGTCCTACCAGAGAAATTAGCCAAGATAAAGAAATAAACAGCATCCAGATTGGTAAGGCAGAAGTCAAAGTATCTCTGTTTGCAGATGACATGACCTTATACTCAGAAAACCATAAGGGATCCTCGAGAAAACTACTAAAACTAGTAGAAGAGTTCAGCCATGTATCAGGATAAAAGTTAAATGTACAAAATCGGTTGGATTCCTCTACACAAAGAGAACATTGAAGAAGAAACCACCAAATCAAAACCATTTAGAGTAGCCTCCAAGAAGATAAAACTCTTAGGAATAAATGTTATCACAGAAATAGAAGACAGACAAAGAAAACTAGAAGAAATTACTGCAAGAAACATAGGTGGAAAAACACACCTTGTTCATGGATAGGAAGACTCAACACTGTAAAAATGTCTATTGTACAAAAAACGATCAATAGATACAAGGCAATTACAATCCATATTCCAAAGGCATTTTTTAATGAGATGGAGAAACAAATCGCCAGCTTCATATGGAAGAGAAAGAGGCCCCAAATAAGTAAAGTATTACTGAAAAAGAGCAGAGTCGGAGGCCTCACACTACCTGATTTTAGAACATATTATACTACCACAGTAGTCAATACACTTGATCCACATTTGAGCAACTGATATATCACAAAGGCTCACAATCAGTTAAGCGGGGGAAGAGACAGTCTCTTTAACAAATGGTGCTGGCATAACTGCATATCCATCTGCAAAAAAATGAAACAAGAGCCAGACCTTACACTATGCACAAAAACTAACTCAAAATGGATCAATCACCCAAATATAAATGCTAAAATGATGAAGATCATGGAAGAAAAAAATAGGGACAATGCTAGGAGCCTTCATACATGGCAGGAACAGTATACAAGACATTACTAACAATGCACAAACACCAGAAGAGAAACTAGATAACTGGGAGCTCCTAAAAATCAAACACCTATACTCATCAAAAGATTTTGCCAAAAGAGTGAAAAGATTATCTACAGACTGGGAAAAAATTTTTAGCTATGACATTTCCTGTTAACATCTGATCTCAAAAATTTACATAATACTGTAAAAGCTCAACAACAAAAAGGTAAATAACTCAATTAACAATTGGGCAAATGATACGAACAGGAACTTCACCAAAGAAGACATTCAAGCAGCTAACAGATCATGATCATTGGCCATTAAAAATTAGAGAAATATAAATGAAAACTACAATGAGATACCACCTCACTCCAACACGCCTGGTATTAATCCCCCCCCCAAAAAAAAAACAAAAACAAAGGGGAGCTTGTGGAGAGACTGGAACACTTGTACGCTGCTGGTGGGAATGTAAAATGCTATAACTGCTTCGTAAAAAGGTTTGGTGGGAACGAAAAATGGTATAATTATTTTGGAAATAGATTTGGTGCTTCCTTAAAAAGGTAGAAATAGAAATACCGTATGTTCCAGCAATCCCACTTCTGGGAATATATGCCAGAGGAATAAGAGCCTTTACACCAACAGATATATGCACACCCATGTTAATTGCAGCAGTGTTTACAATAGCAAAAAGTTGGAAATAACCAAGATGCCCAAAAACAGATGAATGGATAAATAAATTATGGTATATTCACACAATGGAATAGTATGCATTGATGAAGTACAATGATGAATCCATGAAACATTTCACAACATGGAGTAATCTGGAAGGCATTATTCTGAGTGAAATTAGTTGCAAAAAGACAAATATTGTATGAGACCACTATTATATGATCTCAAGAAATAGTTTAAACACAGAATAAAATATGCTTTGAAGGTTACAAGGTGGGGAGGACAGAGAAAGAGGTGTATTCACTAATTCTATAGTAGACAAGAACTCTTTCAGGTGAAGTGAAAGAAAACACAATACAGGAGAGGTAAGCACAACTTGACTAAAACGAAAGCAAAGAAGTGTTCTGAATAAACCGAATTCTTCCAATGCCAGAGTAGCAGGGACGAGCGTCTGGGGACCATGGTTTCAGGGGGCTTCTAGGTCAATTGGCATAATAAAATCTATTAAGGAATCATTCTGCATCCCACTTTGGTGAGTGGCGTCTGGGGTCTTAAACGCTACCAAGCTGCTGCCTAAGATGCATCAATTGGTCTCAAACCACCTGGAGCAAAGGAGAATGAAGAACACCAAAGACACAAGGTAATTATCAGCCCAAGAGACAGAAAGGGCCACACAAGTCAGAGACTCCATCATCCTGAGACCAGAAGAACTAGACGGTGCCTGGCTACAATTGATGACTGCCCTGACAGGAAACACAACAGAGAATCCCTGATGGAGCAGAACAGTGGGTTGCAGGCCTCAGATTCTCATAAAAAAGACCATACTTAATGGTCTGATTGAGACCAGAAGGACCCCAGAGGCCATGGTCCCCAGACCTGTTAGCCCAAGTCTGGAACAATTCCCAAAGACAACTCTTAAGACAGGGATTGGACTGGACTATAACATGGAAGATGAGGTGTGAGCTTCAAGGCTCAAGTAGACACATGAAACTGTGTGGGCAGCTTCTGTGTGGCGGGAAGATGAGATGGCATAGGAGGACAGAAGCTGGCTGAATAGACACAGGGAATACAGTGTGGAAGTAAGAAGTGTGCTGTCTCATTAGGGCAAGAGCAGCTAGGAGTACAAAGCCAGATGCATATAAATTTTGTATGAGAGACTGACTTGATTTGTAAATTTTCACAATGAAAAAAAAAAATGCCACCTGCCACTTTGGGGTCCTTATGCCTCTAGATCAACAGGCAAAGAAGGGAATTACCATACTGGCTGATGTGATTTATCCTTGTTACCAAGAGGAAATAGGATTGATATTACATAAAGGAGGTGAAAATGAGTATGTCTGGAATGCAGGACATCCCTTAGGGTGTCTTTTAGTACTATCATGCCCCATGATTAAAGTCAATGAAAAACTACAGCAACACAATTCTGACATGACTACTCATGACCAGGACCCTTCAGGAATGAAAGTTTGGGTCACCCACCAGGCAAAGAAACACGACTAGGTGAGGTGCTTGCTGAGGCCAAAAGGAATATGGAATGGGTTGTGGAAGAAGGTAGTCCTAAATACCAGTTATGACCATGTGACCAGTTGCAGACAGCAGACTGTCATGAGGATATGTGCTTTGCATGTGTTCATCAATTTTTTTTTCACTTATAAAATATAAGATGTAAATAGTGCTAGTGCATTTTTGGTTGTATCTGTATTCACTGTATGATGTTAGGTGCAACTGTATCTTTATGATTGTGTTTATTCAGTGATTATGTAAGGCTTAAGGAGATGTGTACAGGTGCCAAGTTGATAAAGGGTGGATGGTGATGGTTAAGGTTGTGTGTCAACTTGACTGGACCGTGATTATCAGTGGTTTGGCAGTTATATTTTGGCTGTCATATAATGTCGTGAGTGTTTCCATGATGAGATTTGATATACATAATCACCTCCGTGATGGCATCTGCTGTGAGTAGCCAATCAGTTGAAAGGGAATTTCCTTGGGCATGTGGCCTGCATCGAGCCGGCAAAGCTCATTGGCTTTTGCTCCCTCTGGATCCTGCCGCTGGCTTCTTGGGCAAGGAGCTTACCTGCAGCCTTGTCTGCTCGTCTTGAGATTCATTGTTCTTCACAACCTGTGAGAAACAGTCTTGCTGTCCATCTTGCCAATCCTGGTTTCACCAGCCCCTGTGGCTACATGAATCAGAAGCCACTATCCTGATCAGTGGACTTGGGATGATCCAGCCTCTACAACGATGTAATCATTTCCTTGATATAAATCTCTCTACATATATTTATATGCTTTTCTGGTTTTGCTTTTCTAGAGAACCCAGCCTAAGACATAAACATAAACAAGACATAGGCTTTATCAATTCCGAGACTTTAGCCAGTACTACTTAAATGTAAGGGAGTCCCAGTTTCCTTGAGGAAGGACTCCCCTCCGTGGCCAAAAAATATAATTCTAATTTTCCTTCCAGCTTTCCAAAGAAATAAACAATGACTTTTTTGTTTGTTTGTTTCTTACAATGGTGACTGCTCTTGAGGTAAAGGAAATAATCAGACTTTTCTGGAATTACTGGATACCGACC
The DNA here is from genome assembly GCF_030014295.1 of Loxodonta africana. NCBI lineage: Eukaryota > Metazoa > Chordata > Mammalia > Proboscidea > Elephantidae > Loxodonta > Loxodonta africana. Next base: position 156,254 of record NW_026975027.1, read on the forward strand.
CTAAACTGACACTAATCCCAGAAGATCTAAACATTACTGTGGGCCAACACACAGAGTAGCACACTATGTAGATAAGATTATAATGAAATCTTAGTTCAGGGTCCAAGAACCCATCCTGTAGTGATTTTCCATGTTCCATGATTCATAATTGGAATAGATATACTCAACCACTAGCAGAACCCTCACAATGGATCCTTGACAAGTGGAGTAAGGGTTATTATGTTAGGAAAAACAATGTGGAAGTCATGAGAACTACTTCTACTTGGAAAATAGTAAAATGAAAGCAATGTTCCATTCCTGCATGAACTGAGAAAATTACTGCCTTTGTCAAGGACTTAAAGGGTGCAGGGCTGTAGATTCCCACCACATCCCTATAAAATACACCTATTAAGACTATGCAAAAAGAGATGAATTTTGGAGAATGACAGTGGGTTAACTTAAACTTATTCAAGTGGTGACTGAAATTGCAGGTGCTATTCCAGATGTGCTTTCATTGCTTGAACAAATTCATACATTTCCTGATGCCTGGTATGCAGCTATTGATTTGGCTAATACATTTTTCCCCCTTAAGAAGAGACACCAGAAGCAGTTTGCCTTCCATTGGTAGGGCCAGCTATACACCTTCCCTGTCCTACCTCAGCCCTATAGCAACTCTCCAGCCCCACGTCATAAATTAGTCTGCAGGGATCTTGACTGCCTTCCCATTGCACAATATGTCATAATGGTCCATTACATTGATGACATTTTTCTGACTGGGCCCAGTAAGGAAGAAGTGTCAATGGCTACGGACTTATTGGTGAAACATCTGCTTCGTAGAGGGTGGGAAATTTGTTCCACAAAAGTTCAGACCCTTTCCACCTCAGTGAAATTCCTAGGAGTCCTCGGTTGTGGGACATGTTGAGATATTCCTTCAGAAGTGAAGGATAAGTTGTCAAACCTGGTCCCTCATACAATTAAAAGAAAGGACAACACATAGTGGGCCTTTTTGGATTTTTTCAGGAAATATATATCTAATTTGGGTGTGTTACTCTGGCCTATTTATCAAGAGACTCTAAAACCTCCTAGTTTTGAGTAGGGCCACACAAAGAGAATTTTCTGCAAAAGGTTCAGGATGCGATGCAAGCGGCTCAGCGACTTGGGTCATATGATCTGGCTGATCTAATGGTACTTGAAGTGTCAGTGGCAGATAGAGAGGTTGTTTGGAATCTTTGGCCAGCCCATATTAGAGAATTAGAGCACAGTCCCTTAGGATTTTGAAGCAAAGCACAGACATCCTCTGCAGATAAACACTTTTCATTTAAGGACAGGTTTTAGCTCATGTCCTCATGGGAGTTTGTTATGGTCACTTGATTAAGTTAGGGAAAACTCGTGCCTGGTTTACAGATGGTTCTGCCCAATATACACATGGCTAGAGCACTACATCCCCTTTCTGGGACCTCCCTGAAGAACAGTGTGAGGGAAAATCCTCCAAAGGACAGGGCTTTGAGCAGTGCACTTTGCTCGGAAGGAGAAACGGCAAGATGTGCGATAGAATACTTCTTCAAGGGCTGTGGCCGATACTTCGGCTGGATGATCACGGACTTAGAAGGAACTTGATTGGAAAACTGGTGACAAGGATGTATGGGGAAGGGATATGTGGACAGAACCCCCTGGCGGGCCAAAGAAGTGATGCTATTTGTGTCTTATGGGAATGCTCATCAAAGGCTGACATCAGCAGAGAAGTATTTTAACAACCAATTAGATCTGATGATGTGTTCTGTGGAAACCAGTCATTCTCTTTACCAGCCACTCTCTTCATTGCACAATGGTCTCAAGAACAAAAAGGCCATGGTAGCAGGGATGGGAGTTATGCATGAGCTCAGCAAAATGGAGTCCAACTCACCGATGCTAACTTAGCTACAGTCACTGCAGGGACCAACACTGAGCTCCTGACATGACACCATTCCTGGAGGTGATCAGCCAGCAACCTGGCGGCAGGTTGTTTACGTTGGACAGCTTCCATCATGCTAAGGCAGCATTTCATTCTTACGGGGTTAGACACTCTGGATACCTGTCTGCCTTCCCTGCACACAATGCTTCTGCCAAGACTACCATCCATGAACCCACAGAATGCTTTATGCATAGTCACGTTATCACAAACAGCATTTCCTCTGATCAAAGGACTCACTTCACCTAAAGTGAAGTGCAGCAATGAGCACATGCCATGGAATTAACTGGTTTTACCATGTTCCCTTTCATCCTGAAGCAACCTGCTTGATAGAACAGTGGAATGGCTTTCTAAAGACACAATTACAGTGTCGGCTATGCAGCAACACTTTGCAGAGTTGGGCAATGTTCCCTAGGAGGCTGTATATGCTCTAAACCAGCACCCAATATGTGATGTTATTTCCCCCATTGTGAGGACTCATGGTTCCAGGAATCAAGGCGTGGAAACTGGAGTGGTACCAGTCACTATTATCCCCAGTTTTCCACTCACAATGTTTTGCTTCCTGTCTCTGTGACCCTATGCTCTGCAGGTCTAAAGGTCTTAGTTCCAAAGGGAAGAATATTCCCACCTGGCATTCATGATTCAGTGGAACTGGAAGTTAAGAATGCCCTCGGAACAGTTTTAGACCCTCATGCCTGTGGACGAAAAGGCTAAGTACTTACAGTGTTAGGTGGGGTAATTCATCCTGACAACCAAGGAGAAATCAGATTGCTCTTGCCTAATGAGGTAAAGAAGATTATGTCTGAAATACAGAAGATCCCTTAGGGTATCTCTTAGTACTATCATGCCCTGTGATTAAGGTCCATGGGAAGCTACAGCAATCCAATATCTACATGATTACTAATGGCTCAGGGGCTTCAGGAATGAAAGTTTGGGTCACTCGACCAGGCAAAGAACCATAAACAGCTATGGAGCTTGCAGACATTACAGGAAATACAAAACTGATGGTAGATGAAGGTAGTTTTAAACACCAGTTTTGACCATGTAACCAGCTACAGAAATGAGAACTGTAATTTTTTTATGAATATGTCTTCCTCATATGTGTGCATCAGTTTTTTTGTCTTCACTTATAAAATATAAGATGTAAACTAGGCTAGTGTGTCTCTGGTTATACACATGTTAGTTGTATCATGTTAGGCACAACTATGACATTGTCATTGACTTTATTTAGAGGTTTATTAAAGCTGTGTATGGTTTTAGGTGATGTGTACAGGTACCAAGTTGACAGCTGATGAACTTTGATGGTTACAGTTGTGTGTCAACTTCGCTGGGCTGTGATTCTCAGTCGTTTGGCAGTTTGGTATTATGTAATGATGTAATTTGACAGTTATGTATTGATGTAGTTATCCTCCATGTTTTTTTTATTAACTTTTATTGAGCTTCAAGTGAACATTTACAAATCAAGTCAGTCTGTCACACATAAGTTTATATACATCTTACTCCATACTCCCACTTGCTCTCCCCCTAATGGGTCAGCCCTTCCAGTCTCTCCTTTCGTGACAATTTTGCCAGCTTCCAACTCTCTCTATCCTCCCATTTCCCCTCCAGACAGGAGATGCCTACACAGTCTCAAGTGTCCACCTGATATAATTAGCTCACTCTTCATCAGCATCTCTCACCTACCCACTGTCCAGTCCCTTTCATGTCTGATGAGTTGTCTTCGGGGATGGTTCCTGTCCTGTGCCAACAGAAGGTCTGGGGACCATGGCCGCCGGGATTCCTCTAGTCTCAGTCAGACCATTAAGTATGGTCTTTTTATGAGAATTTGGGGTCTGCATCCCACTGATCTCCTGCTCCCTCAGGGGTTATCTGTTGTGCTCCCTCTCAGGGCAGTCATCGATTGTGGCCGGGCACCAACTAGTTCTTCTGGTCTCAGGATGATGTAGGTCTCTGGTTCATGTGGCCCTTTCTGTCTCTTGGGCTCTTAGTTGTCGTGTGACCTTGGTGTTCTTCATTCTCCTTTGCTCCAGGTGGGTTGAGACCAATTGATGCATCTTAGGTAGCCGCTTGTTAGCATTTAAGACCCCAGATGCCCCATTTCAAAGTGGGATGCAGAATGTTTTCATAATAGAATTATTTTGCCAACTGACTTAGAAGTCCCCTCAAACCATGGTTCCCAAACCCCTGCCCTTGCTCCGCTGACCTTTGAAGCATTCAGTTTATCCTGGAAACTTCTTTGCTTTTGGTCCAGTCCAACTGAGCTGACCTTCCACGTATTGAGTGTTGTCCTTCCCTTCACCTAAAGCAGTTCTTATCTACTAATTAATCAGTAAAAAACCCTCTCCCTCCCTCCCTCCCTCCCCTCCTCGTAACCACAAAAGTATGTGTTCTTCTCAGTTTATACTATTTCTCAAGATCTTATAATAGTGGTCTTATACAATATTTGTCCTTTTGCCTCTGACTGATTTCGCTCAGCATAATGCCTTCCAGGTTCCTCCATGTTATGAAATGTTTCACAGGTTCGTCACTATTCTTTATCGATGCGTAGTATTCCATTGTGTGAATATACCACAATTTATTTACCCATTCATCCGTTGATGGACACCTTGGTTGCTTCCAGCTTTTTGCTACTGTAAACGGAGCTGCAATAAACATGGGTGTGCATATATCTGTTTGTGTGAAGGCTCTTATTTCTCTAGGGTATATTCCGAGGAGTGGGATTTCTGGGTTGGATGGTAGTTCTATTTCTAACTGTTTAAGATAACGCCAGATAGATTTCCAAAGTGGTTGTACCATTTGACATTCCCACCAGCAGTGTATAAGAGATCCAATCTCTCCGCAGCCTCTCCAACATTTAGCATTTTGTGTTTTTTGGATTAATACCAGCCTTGTTGGAGTGAGATGGAATCTCATGGTAGTTTTAATTTGCATTTCTCTAATGGCTAATGATCGAGAGCATTTTCTCATGTATCTGTTAGCTGCCTGCATATCTTCTTTAGCAAAGTGTGTGTTCATATCCTTTGCCCACTTCTTGATTGGGTTGTTTGTCTTTTTGTGGTTGAGTTTTGACAGAATCATGTAGATTTTAGAGATCAGGCGCTGGTCGGAGATGTCATAGCTGAAAATTCTTTCCCAGTCTGTAGGTGGTCTTTTTACTCTTTTGGTGAAGTCTTTGGATGAGCATAGGTGTTTGATTTTTAGGAGCTCCCAGTTATCTGGTTTCTCTTCGTCATTTTTGGTAATGTTTTGTATTCTGTTTATGCCTTGTATTAGGGCTCCTAAAGTTGTCCCTATTTTTCTTCCATGATCTTTATCGTTTTAGTCTTTATGTTTAGGTCTTTGATCCACTTGGAGTTAGTTTTTGTGCATGGTGTGAGGTATGGGTCCTGTTTCATTTTTTTGCAAATGGATATCCAGTTATGCCAGCACCATTTGTTAAAAAGACTATCTTTTCCCCAATTAACTGACACTGGACCTTTGTCAAATATCAGCTGCTCATATGTGGATGGATTTATATCTGGGTTCTCAGTTCTGTTTCATTGGTTTATGTGCCTGTTGTTGTACCAATACCAGGCTGTTTTGACTACTGTGGCTGTATAATAGGTTCTGAAATTAGGTAGAGTGAGGCCTCCCACTTTCTTCTTCTTTTTCAGTAATACTTTGCTTATCCGAGGCTTCTTTCCCTTCCATATGAAGTTGGTGATTTGTTTCTCTATCACCTTAAAAAATGACATTGGAATTTGGATAGGAAGTGCATTGTATGTACAGATGGCTTTTGGTAGAATAGACATTTTTACTATGTTAAGTCTTCCTATCCATGAGCAAGGTATGTTTTTCCGCTTAAGTATGTCCTTTTTAATTTCTTGTAGTAGAGCTTTGTAGTTTTCTTTGTATAGGTCTTTTACATCCTTGGTAAGATTTATTCCTAAGTATTTTATCTTCTTGGGGGCTACTGTGAATGGTATTGATTTGGTGATTTCCTCTTCGATGTTCTTTTTGTTGATGTAGAGGAATCCAAGTGCTTTTTGTATGTTTATCTTATAACCTGAGACTCTGCCAAACTCTTCTATTAGTTTCAATAGTTTTCTGGAAGATTCCTTAGGGTTTTCTATGTATAAGATCCTGTCATCTGCAAAGAGCGATAATTGTACTTCCTTCTTGCCAATCCGGATGCCCTTTATTTCTTTGTCTAGCCTAATTGCCCTGGCTAGGACTTCTACCACGATGTTGAATAAGAGCGGTGATAAAGGGCACCCTTGTCTGGTTCCCGTTCTCAAGGGAAATGCTTTCAAGCTTTCTCCATTTAGGGTGATGTTGGCTGTTGGCTTTGCATACATGCCCTTTGTTGTGTTGAGGAATTTTCCTTCAATTCCTATTTTGCTGAGAGTTTTTATCATAAAAGGGTGTTGCACTTTGTCAAATGCCTTTTCTGCATCAATTGATAAGATCATGTGGTTTTTGTCTTTTGTTTTATTTATGTGGTGGATTACATTAATGGCTTTTCGAATATTAAACCAGCCTTGCATAAAAGTATAAATCCCACTTGATCAGGGTGAATTATTTTTTTGATATGTTGTTGAATTCTATTGGCTAGAATTTTGTGGAGGATTTTTGCATCGATGTTCATGAGGGATATAGGTCTGTAATTTTCTTTTTTTGTAATGTCTTTACCTGGTTTTGGGATCAGGGAGATGGTGGCTTCATAGAATGAGTTGGGTAGTATTCCGTCATTTTCTATGCTTTGAAATACCTTTAGTAGTAATGGTGTTAACTCTTCTCTGAAAGTTTGGTAGAACTCTGCAGTGAAGCTATCCGGGCCAGGGCTTTTTTTGTTGGGAGTTTTTTGATTACCGTTTCAATCTCTTTTTTTGTTATGGGTCTATTTAGTTGCTCTACTTCTAAATGTATTAGTTTAGGTAGGTAGTGTTTTTCCAGGAATTCATCCATTTCTTCTAGGTTTGCATATTTGTTAGAGTACAATTTTTGGTGACAATCTGATATGATTCTTTTAATTTCAGTTGGGTCTGTTGTGATGTGGCCCTTCTTGTTTCTTATTCGGGTTATTTGTTTCCTTTCCTGTATTTCTTTAGTCAGTCTAGCCAATGGTTTATCAATTTTGTTAATTTTTTCAAAGAACCAGCTTTTGGCTTTGTTAATTCTTTCAATTGTTTTTCTGTTCTCTAATTCATTTAGTTCAGCTCTAATTTTTATTATTTGTTTTCTCCTGGTGCCTGATGGATTCTTTTGTTGCTCACTTTCTATCTGTTCAAGTTGTAGGGACAGTTCTCTGCTTTTGGCTCTTTCTTCTTTTTGTATGTGTGCATTTATCGATATAAATTGGCCTCTGAGCACTGCTTTTGCTGTGTCCCAGAGGTTTTGATAGGAAGTATTTTCATTCTCGTTGCACTCTATGAATTTCCTTATTCCCTCCTTAATGTCTTGTGTAACAGTCTTTTTTGAGGAGGGTATTGTTCAGTTTCCAAGTATTTGATTTGTTTCCCTAGTTTTTCTGTTATTGATTTCCACTTTTATGGCCTTATGGTCTGAGAAGATGCTTTGTAATATTTCTGTTTTGAATTCTGCAAAGGTTTGTTTTATGACCTAATATGTGATCTATTCTAGAGAATGTTCCATGTGCGCTAGAAAAAAAAGTATACTTTGCAGCAGTTGGGTGGAGAGTTCTGTATAAGTCAATGAGGTCAAGTTGGTTGATTGTTGTAACTAGGTCTTCCGTGTCTCTATTGAGCTTCTAACTGGATGTCCTGTCCTTCTCCGAAAGTGGTGTGTCAAAGTCTCCTGGTATAATTGTGGAGGTGTCTATCTCACTTTTCAGTTCTGTTAAAATTTGATTTATGTATCTTGCAGCCCTGTCATTGGGTTCATAAATATTTAATATGGTTATGTCTTCCTGGTAAATTGTCCCTTTTATCATTATGTAGTGTCCTTCTTTATCCTTTGTGGTGGGTTTAAGTCTAAAGTCTATTTTGTCAGAAATTAATATTGCTACTCCTCTTCTTTTTTGCTTATTGTTTGCTTGATATATTTTTTTCCATCCTTTGAGTTTTAGTTTGTTTGTGTCTCCAAGTCTAAGGTGTGTCTCTTGTAGGCAGCATATAGACGGATCGTTTTTCTTTATCCAGTCCGAGACTCTCTGTCTCTTTATTGGTGCATTTAGTCCCTTTACATTCAGCGTAATTATAGATAAATAAGTGTTTAGTGTTGTCATTTTGATGCCTTTTATGTGTGTTGTTGACAATTTCATTTTTCCACATACTTTTTTGTGCTGAGACGTTTTTGTTAGTAAATTGTGAGATCCTCATTTTCGTAGCGTTTGACTTTGTTTGTTGAGTCGTTACTTTTTTCTTGGCTTTTATCTTGAGTTATGGAGTTGTTATACCTCTTTGTGGTTACCTTAATATTTACCCCTATTTTTCTAAGTAAAAACCTAACTCGTATTGTTCTATATAACCTTGTATCACTCTCCATATGGCAGTTCTATGCCACCTGTATTTAGTCCCTCTTTTTGATTATTGTGATCTTTTACATATTGACTTCAGTGATTCCCTGTTATCAGCATTTTTTTTTAATTAATCTTAATTTGTTTTTGTGATTTCCTTATTTGAGTTGATATCAGGATGTTCTGTTTTGTGACCTTGTGTTGTGCTGGTCTCTGATATTATTAGTTTTCTGACCAAACAATATCCTTTAGTATTTCTTGTAGCTTTGGTTTGGTTTTTGCAAATTCTCTAAGCTTGTGTTTATCTGTAAATATCTTAATTTCGCCTTCATATTCCAGAGAGAGTTTTGCTGGATATATGATCCTTGGCTGGCTGTTTTTCTCCTTCAGTGCTCTGTATATGTCGTCCCATTCCCTTCTTGCCTGCATGGTTTCTGCTGAGTAGTCTGAACTTATTCTTATTGATCCTCCCTTGAAGGAGACCTTTCTTTTCTCCCTGGCTGCTTTTAAAATTTTCTTTTAATCTTTGGTTTCGGCAAGTTTGATGATAATATGTCTTGGTGTTTTTCTTTTTGGATCAATCTTAAATGGGGTTCAATGAGCATCTTGGATAGATATCCTTTCGTCTTTCATGATGTCAGGGAAGTCTTCTGTCAGCAGATCTTCAACTATTTTCTCTGTGTTTTCTGTCCTCCCTCCCTGTTCTGGGACTCCAGACACACGCAAGTTATCCTTCTTGATAGAGTCCCACATGATTCTTAGGGTTTCTTCATTTTTTTAAATTCTTTTATCTGATTTTTTTTCAGCTATGCTGGTGTTAATTCCCTGGTCCTCCAGATGTCCCAGTCTGCATTCTAATTGCTCGAGTCTGCTCTTCTGACTTCCTATTGCATTGTCTAATTCTGTAATTTTATTGTTAATCTTCTGGATTTTCACATGCTGTCTCTCTATGGATTCTTGCAACTTATTAATTTTTCCACTATGTTCTTGAATAATCGTTTTGAGTTTTTCAACTGTTTTATCAGTGTGTTCTTTGGCTTTTTCTGCAGTTTGCCTTATTTCGTTTCTCATGTCTTGAAGCATTCTGTAAATTAGTTTTTTATATTCTGTATCTGATAATTCCAGGATTGTATCTTCATTTGGGAAAGATTTTGATTCTTTTGTTTGGGGGGTTGTAGAAGCTGTCATGGTCTGCTTCTTTAAGTGGTTTGATACAGATTGTTGTCTCCGAGCCATCACTGGGAAACTTGTTTTTCCAGAAAATCCGCTAAAAAAAAGTGCAGTCAGATCCCTATCAGAACTGCCTTTGGATTATAACCGCCACCTTGTTCCCTGTAAGGATGGAAGTCCGAGATTTGGATCATATATGCTTGGCTGTAGCTGGTTTTGTGTTTTTAGTCCAATTAGGGAAGGATTTTTGGTCCCTGGGTTTTTTGTGGTTCCTTCTCTCAGGCAGGAAGAATGGGTTAGGAAAAGACCAAAAGAAAAAAAAGGGGGGGAAGCAAAGCCGCCGTGGAGCCGGAACCATTCTCCCTCTGGCTCAGGAAATTCCAATGTTAATGAAGCTGCCTGGGAAGGGTGGGGGAGGGATCAAAGAGATAGGAGAGTAGCACCTCGGAATATAGCCAGAGTTGCTTGTCTTGCTTGGAATGACTATTTTATCTGAGATTCCCGCCGGGAGTGTCGCCTATGTGTGCTGGCTGTGTGGAGATTGCCCCCGGGGCTCTGGCCCGCTGAAGCTGCAGTCAGATCCTCCGCTGCCAGTCCAAAGCCCAGCGTCAAGGTTCCCCTGCTGGGATGCTGCACTCCTGGCTCCAAAATCAGTCACTGCCTCCTGGGGACTTCTCGTCCAGCCAGCTGCGTCACCGTGCTGCCTCCGTGAAACAGCTGGGCCCCCTCCCGGGGTTAGTTCAGAGGAGTAGAGCTGCGCCGGTGCTTGCGCCATGACTGAGCCCAGTCAAAAGCCCGGCGCCAAGGTTCCCTGGCTGGGACGCTGCTCTTGGCTCCAAAATCAGTCGCTGTCTCCCGGGGACTTCTCGTCCTGCCAGCCGTGTCGCCGTGCCACTCCTGAGGACCGGCTGGGCCCCCTCCGAGGTTAGTTCAGAGGAGTAGAGCTGCTCCCCATGCTTGCGCAGTGACAGCGCCCTATCAAAAGCCCGGTGCTAAGGTTCCCCGGCTGGGACACTGCACTCCTGGCTCCAAAACCAGTCACTGCCTCCCGGGGACTTCTCCCACCAGCCGCTCCCCACACCGCCCGCGGACCGGCTGGGCCCCCTCCCAGGTTCAGTTCAGGGGGGTAGGGCTGCGCCCCTTGTTTGCGCCATCACAAGATTTATGAGTCTAGTTCCCCTGGGCCCAGAAGCCCGGCGCCAAGGTTACCTGACTGGGACGCTGGCTCCAGGCTCCGAAAACAGTCACTGCTTCCCCGTATTTGTTTGTTTTCCATCTCTAAATCTGTGTTTGTTGTTCAGGGTTCATAGATTGTTATGTATATGATTGATTCACTTGTTTTTCCGAGTCTGTGTTGCAAGAGGGATCCGAGGTAGTGTCTACGTAGTCCGCCATCTTGGCCCCGCCTCTCCATGATATTTTTTGATGTGATCAGTCAATCAGTTGTAAGTGGAACTTCCTTGGGGGTGTGGCCTGAATCCAGTATGTATATAGACACTCTGCGAAAGTTTACATTGGTATCCTGCATCTGGTTCATCATCATCTGTCCTACTGACGTAGTGGCCTACCATATTGCCTGCAAAACTTTGGAATCATCCGCCCTCACAGTCAGTGAGTCAGTGTCCCACTCTCTGACCTGCCAATTTTGGGTTCATCAGCCCCTGGAGGTATGTTATGCCTGACCCACTGACTTGGGACTTGCCAGTTCTACAGTTGCATGAGCCATCTCCTTAGATAAATCTCCCTTATGTGTATGTACTCTTCACTGGTTCTGCTTGTCTAGAGAACCCAACCTAAGACACTTGGTGAACACTTTTGCCTTCTCTTCATAACCTTCTTTTAATCATTTTTAACCTGCCATAAAAAAAAAAATTTCCTTCTCAGTGTTTCTCTTTCTAATTCTGGACCAACTAGTTTCTTTCATTTCAGTGCAAAATTACTATCTTTTCACTTAAACATACTCCATAATCTTAAACTATTCTAAGGTACTTGGAAATTCCTTTGAAATTGACATAAAGTTTTGTAAGAAGTTCACTTTCATTAATTCCTGGAAATACTTGAACTGTTAAATATATAGAAGCACTTATTTATCATTAAATCAAACAAAATAAATCTCTTTAACAGAATATTATAATCTAACAATACCATCCATAGGTAAGAAAATATTCCATTTTCATAACTCTATCTTCTGTGTCCTTTAAATAGTTCTTTATAGAAGTAAATTTAGAATAAATTGTATTATTTCGAGGCTTTGTTACATTGGTCAAAATAAACTACCCATAGTTTTCCTTTTTTGGTGCACTTTTCAAATGAGCCAACTTGTACCAACGTTTCTCAGGGTAGCTACTGAAGCCCAGATCATAAAACAGGCATATGAAGCACTTTTTTATAGAGCAGAGTTAAAGTAAGCTCATGATGCTGTTCAGAAAAACAAAAATTAAAAATCCCGAACTAAATGTTCCTTCTAAGTCAAAACCACAGTACTCAAGTTCAAAACTCATTCACTTTTTTTTTTTAGATGACCCACTACAAAAGTTGTCTAAGTGGACATGATTTTGGGGGAAAAACACAGATTTGCTAGTGTATCAAGCCAACTTAAACATCAGGCTCACAAGGTCTAAACCAAACACATTGTAGTTAAATTGATTTTTATTCATAGAGACCTCACAGAACAGAGGAGAATTGTGTCAAAGGGTTTGCCAAGGCTGTAAATCTTTACAGAAGCAGACTGCCACATCTTTCTCTCATGGAGCAGCTTTTGGGTTTAAGCCATCAAAATTTCAGTTAGCAGCTGAGTGTTTAATCACTGTGCCATGAGGGCAGTTTTCAGGGGCAAATTTATAGTTATAAATGTCTACAATAACAAAAGAAGAAAAGACCCTAACTTTAAATCTTGAGGAACTAGAAAAATAACAATTCATCATCAATAGTAGTGTAAGGAAGGAAATAAAATATACTAGAGCACACATATAAATGAAACAGAAAAAAAAGCAATCGAGAGAATCAATAAAACCAAGAATTAACTCTTTGAAAAGAGCAACAAAATGGATAAGTCGTAGCTAAAATGGCAAAAAAAAAGAGGGAGATGTTCGTAACTAAAATCAGAAATTAAACTGATAATGCAAAACCCATTCCTGACTCATGGTGATCTGACAGGCTGGAGTAGAACTGCCCCATAGAGTTTGCAAGGCTGAAATCTTTACAGAATCTGATTGTCACATCTCTCCTACAGAGTGGCTGGTGGAATTTGAACCACTGACCTTTTGGTCAGAAGCTGAGTGTTTAACCACTGCACCACTAGGAGTCTTTGAAAGTGCGAACACTACCAACAAGTTTATAGAAATTAAGGGGATTATAACAATACTATAAACAATTCTGTGCTAAAATCCTAGATAACCTAAACAGAATAACTAAATTGACAGAAACATACACACTACCTAAATTGGATTAAGAAGAAATAGAAACTGACCTATAACAAGAAAAGAGGTTAAAATTGCAATCAAACATCCCAGCAGGGGAAAGACCTTTACAAGAAGGCTTCATTCGTAAATTCTACCAAATACTAAGGCATTAGAAACAATCCTTCTCAAACACTTGTTAAAAATAGAGGAGGAAACATTTCTTAACTTATCCTGTGAGGCCAGCATTGTTGTGATAAAAAAAAGACAGAAAAAGATGCCTGCCTCAAGAGAAAAGGTACAGCAAAAGAAATAGCCTTCATGATTATAGATACAAAAGTCCTCACTGAAATAGTAGGAAAACAAATACAACAGCATGTTAAAATGATTCTATACCATGACCAAGTAGGATTTCTCCTAGGATGTAAGACAATTTTCAATATAAGAACAGTAATATTTTTATACAAATAATGCACACCTTCCATGCTTGTTTTCCACCCATGCCCTCCCTGCTGTGAAGTATTTCCATAAGCGCCACAATGTCAAACTTAATTAATATGTATAAAATTAACATAGTGCACTGAAGGATACCTTGTGGTAGGAAGGGATGTATGGCAAACAAGCATAGAGGGTGTGCATTATTTGAGTAAAAACATGATAATTCTCTTAATTGATTAAAAACAGGCAAGTGACAAAATCTAACACTCTTTTAAAATAAAGGTATTCAACAAACTAAGGATAGTAGAAAATTCCTTAATATAAAGTTTATTTATAATAAAAACACAACACAGGAGGCAGAGGGTGGGGCCAAGATGGCTGACTAGGTACAAGCTACCTCAGATCCCTCTTACAACAAAGACTCGGAAAAACAAGTGAATCGATCACATACATGACAATCTACGAACTCTGACCATCAAACACAGATCTAAAGGGTTGACCTGAGAGCCAGGTGAGCGAAAAGCTGCATCCTGAAACAGCAACTGCCTCTGAAGCCGGTGACCGGCACCATAGCCTTGAGCCCTTGTGGTTCCCTGGTGCCGAGTGGTGAGGCTGATTGCAGCTTGTTGAGGCGGGGCAGGCACGGGACACAGCCCTAACCCTCAGCCCCCTGGGGTAACCTCCATAGAGACTCAGCCAGTGCAAGCAGGCTGCACACTGACGTGGCTAACGGAAGAACGAGCAACCACGGGGAAGCAGCGACTGTTTTCGGAGCCTGGAGCCAGCATCCCAGTCAGAAAACCTTGGCGCCAGGCTTTGCATTGGGTGCAGGGGAGCTGGGCATGGCATCCTGAGATGGCGCAAACATGGGATGCAGCCCTAGCCCCCAGAAGTGACCTCGGGGCAAGCCCAGCCAGTGCCTGCAGGCAGCACAGTGATGCAGCTGACAGGAGGAGAAGTCACTGGGAGGCAGCAACTGTTTTGGAGCCTGGAGTTCAGCGTCCCAGCCAGGGAACCTTGGCGCTGGGCTTTGGACAGGGATTGGAAGAGCTGACCATGGCTCCTGAGACAGCACAAGCACAAGACGCGGGCCTGGCCCTCGGGGGAAATCTCAACCCAGGCAGTGCACACAGGCTACATGCCCCTGGGGAATCTCAGATAAAACAGTCATCACCAAGCAAGATAAGTAACTTTGTCTATATTCCTGGGTGGTACTTTCTCCTATCTATCTGATTCCTCCCCTCCCTTCCCAGGCGGCTTCATTAACATTGGAATTTCCCGGGCCAGAGAGTGAAATGCTCTGCAGTTTTTTGTTTTTTGCTTTTTTTTTTTTTTGTCTTTTCCTAACCCATTCTCCTGGCCTGAGAGAAGCAGCTACAAGAAACCCAGGGACCAAAAATCCTTCCCTGACACCCCAAATTTGGAATAAAAGTACAGAAACATCTCCACCCAAGCATATGCGATCCACAGTCTTGAACTTTCCTCCCTACAGGGAAAAAGGTGGCTGTTACAAAGCAAAAGCAATTCTGATACTGATCTGAATGTAATTGTTTTAGCAGATTACTGGAAAGACAAGTTCTCCAGGTCTGATATCTCTACCTATTAAACAGAGCCCTCACTGACCCACAACGGGGAACTGAGGGCTGAAGCTCCACCCATACCACTTAGCCTCCTGCCATAGGGATCTGAGGATAATGACTCCTACCAATCTGCAGAGGTATCAGCATTGGGTGCCTAAGGTACAGCCGCACAACCCACCCACCAAAGTCCTTTAGGAATAGAGACACACCTACCTCACTGGCACTTGGGGGAAGTCTGTCAGCATCCTGTCCCCCCCTGGAATGTGACCCCTGCTGCTACTAGCACCTGGTGCACACAACTGTCACTATTACTCCTATAAGCAAATACGTGACAGTCTACCCCACACACTTGGTGACCCAAAATCAGATTCTACTCAAGAATAGTGAATGGACTTTTAGGCTTATATTTCTCGTAACAGCTCAAAGCAGCTGGTAATAAGACATTAGTGATTCAAAGGCTACAACAATCGAGACAGCGCAATCTAGTAGCCCATCTATGAATACTGAAAGAAAATAAAACAAGATAAGACTCAGTGAGCAAATATAAAATAAGTCACTACAATATCTTAGAGATGGCTCGGAGACAGCAGTCGATATCAAACCACATAAAGAAGCAGACTATTATTGCTTCTACAACTCACCAAATTACAGAATTGAAATCTTTCCCGAATGAAGATACAATCCTGGAATTACCAGATGCAGAATATAAAAAACTAATTTACAGAATGCTTCAAGACATCAGGCATGACCTCATAAATGAAATAAGGCAATTTACAGAAAAAGCCAAGGAACACACTGATAAAGCAGTTGAAGAAATCAAAAAGATTATTCAAGAACATAGGGGAAAAATTAATAAGCTGCAAGAATCCATAGAGAGACAGCATTCAGAAATCCAAAAGATTAACAGTAAAATCACAGAATTAGACAACTCAAAAGGAAGTCAGAGGAGCAGAATGGAGCAATTGGAATGCAGAGTGGGGGAGGTGGAGGATAAGGCAATTGACACCAATATAGTTGGAGAAAAATCAGGAAAAAGAATTTTAAAAAATGAAGAAACCCTAAGAATCATGTGGGACTCTATCAAGAAGAATAACGTGCGTGTGATTGGAGTTCCAGAACAGGGAGGGATAACAGAACATACAGAGAGAATAGTTGAAGATCTGTTGGCAGAAAACTTCCCCGACATCATGAAAGACGAAAGCGTATCTATCCAAGATGCTCATCGAACCCCATATAAGATTGATCCAAAAAGAAAATCACCAAGACATATTATCATTGAACTTGCCAAAACCAAAGATAAAGAGAAAATTTTAAAAGCAGCCAGGGATAAAAGAAAGGTCTCCTACAAAGGAGAATCAATAAGTTCAGACTACTCAGCAGAAACCATGCAGTCAAGAAGGCAATGGGATGACATATACAGAGCACTGAAGGAGAAAAACAGTCAGCCAAGGATCATATATCCAGCAAAACTCTCTCTCAAATATGAACGTGAAATTAAAACCTTTACAGATGAACACAAGCTTAGAGAATTTGCAAAAACCAAACCAATGCTACAAGAAATACTAAAGAAAATTGGTCAGAAAATCAATAATAGCAGATACCAGCACAAGACAAGGTCATAGAACAGAACATCCTGATATCAACTCAAATAGCGAAGTCACAAAAACAAATTAAGATTAATTCAAAAAAGAAAAAAATGCTCAAAACAGGGAATCATTGAAGTCATTAAGTAAAAGATCACAATAACCAAAAAGAGGGACAAAATACAGGTGGCATAGAACTGCCATATGGAGAGGAAAACAAGGTGATATAGGACGATACAAGTTAGGTTTTTACTTAGAAAAATAGGGGTAAATATTAAGGTAACCACAAAGAGATATAACAATTCCACAACTTAAAATAAAAACCGAGAAAACATAACGACTCAGCAAACATAAATTCAACTACTATGAAAATGAGGAACACACAATTTACAAAGAAAATGTCTCAGCACAAAAAAGTAACTGGAAAAATGTAATTGTCAACAATACACACAAAAAGGCATCAAAATGACAGCACTAAACACATAATTATCTATCATTATGCTGAACGTAAATGGACTAAATGTACCAATAAAGAGACAGAGAGTCTCAGACTGGTTAAAGAAACACGATCTGTCTATATGCTGCCTACAAGAGACACACCTTAGACTTAGAGACACAAACAAACTAAAATTCAAAGGATGGAAAAAAATATATCAAGCAAACAACAATCAAAAAAGAGCAGGAGTAGCAATATTAATTTCTGACAAAATAGACTTTAAAGTTAAATCCACCACAAAGGATAAAGAAGGACACTACATAATGATAAAAGGGACAATTGACCAGGAAGATATAACCATATTAAATATTTATGCACCCAGTGACAGGGCTGGAAGATACATAAAACAAACTTGAACAGAACTGAAAAGTGAGACAGACACCTCCACAATTACAGTAGGAGACTTCAACACACCACTTTTGGAGAAGGACAGGACTTCCAGTAAGAAGCTCAATACAGACATGGAAGACCTAATTGCTACAATCAACCAGCTTGACCTCATTGACTTATACAGAACTCTCCACCCAACAGTTGCAAAGTATACTTTTTTTCTAGCCCACATGGAACATTCTCTAGAATAGACCGCATATTAGGTCATAAAACAAACCTGTGCAGAATCCAAAACATCAGAATATTACAAAGCATCTTCTCAGACCACAAGGCCATAAAAGTGGAAATCAATAACAGAAAAATCAGGGAACGAAATCAAATACTTGGAAACTGAACGATATCCTGCCGAAAAAAGACTGGGTTATAGAAGACATTAAGGATGGAATAAAGAAATTCATGAAATACAAAGAGAATGAAAACACTTCATATCAAAATCTCTGCAACACAGCAAAAGCAATGCTTAGAGGTCAATTTATACCAATGAATGCACGCATACATAAAGAAGAAAGAGCCAAAATCAGAGAACTGTCCCTACGACTTGAACAAATAGAAAGTGAGCAACAAAAGAATCCATCTGGCACCAGAAGAAAACAAATAATAAAAATTAGAGCTGAACTAAATGGATTAGAGAACAGAAAAACAATTGAAAGAATTAACAAAGCCAAAAGCTGGTTCTTTGAAAAAATTAACAAAATTGATAAACCATTGACCAGACTGACTAAATAAATACAGGAAAGGAAACAAATAACCCGAATAAGTAACAAGTTGGGCCATATAACAACAGACCCAACTGAAATTAAAAGAATCATATCAGATTATTACAAAACATTGTACTCTATCTAGCAAACTCGCAAACCTACAAGTAATGGATGAATTCCTAGAAAAACTCTACCTACCTAAACTAACACAATCAGAAGTGGAACAACTAAATAGACCCATAACAAAAAGAGAGATTGAAAAGGTAATAAAAAAAACCCCAGCTGAAAAAAAGCCCTGGCCCGGACAGCTTCACTGCAGAGTTCTACCAAACTTTCAGAGAAGAGTTAACACCACTACTACTAAAGGTATTTCAAAGCATAGAAAATGATGGAATACTACCCAACTCATTCTATGAATCCACCATATCCCTGATACCAAAGCCAGGTAAAGACATCACAAAAAAAGAAAATTACAGACCTATATCCCTCAAGAACATAGATGCAAAAATCCTCCACAAAATTCTAGCCAATAGAATTCAACAACATATCAAAAAAATAATCCACCACAACCAAGTGGGATTTATACCAGGTATGCAAGGCCGGTTTAATATTCGAAAAACCATTAATGTAATCCACCATATAAATAAAACAAAAGACAAAAACCACATGATCTTATCAATTGATGCAGAAAAGGCATTTGACAAAGTCCAACACCCATTCATGGTAAAAACTCTCAGCAAAATAGGAATTGAAGGAAAATTCCTCAACACAACAAAGGGCCTCTATACAAAGCCAACAGCCAACATCACTCTAAATGGAGAGAGCCTGAAAGCATTTCCCTTGAGAACGGGAACCAGACAAGGATGCACTTTATCACCACACTTATTCAACATTATGCTAGAGGTCCTAGCCAGAGCAATTAGGCTAGACACAGATAAAAGGCATCTGGATTGGCAAGGAGGAATTAAAATTATCTCTATCTGGAGATGACATGATCTAATACATAGAAAACCCTAAGGAATCCTCCAGAAAACTACTGAAACTAATAAAAGAGTTGGGCAGAGTCTCAGGTTATAAGATAAACATACAAAAATCACTTGGATTCCTCTACATCAATAAAAAGAACATTGAAGAGGAAATCACGAAATCAATACCATTCACAGTAGCCCACAAGAAGATAAAATACTTAGGAATAAATCTTACCAAAGATGTAAAAGACCTATACAAAGAAAACTACAAAGTACTAGTGCAAGAAACTAAAAAGGACCTACCTAAGTGGAAAAACATACCTTGCTCACGGATAGGAAGACTTAACATAGTAAAAATATCTATTCTACCGAAAGCCATCTATACATACAATGCACTTCCGATCCAAATTCCAGTGACATTTTTTAATGTGGTGGAGAAACAAATCACCAACTTCATATGGAAGGGAAAGAAGCCTTGGATAAGTAAAGCATTACTGAAAAAGAAGAAGAAAGTGGGAGGCCTCACTCTACCAGATTTCAGAACCTATTATACAGCCACAGTAGTCAAAACAGCCTGGTATTGGTACAACAACAGGCACATAGACCAATGGAACAGAACTGAGAACCCAAATATAAATCCAACCACATATGAGCAGCTGATATTTGACAAAGGTCCAGTGTCAGTTAATTGGGGAAAAGATAGTCTTTTTAACAAATAGTGCTGGCATAACTGGATATCCATTTGCAAAAAAACAAAACAGGACCCATACCTCACACCATGCACAAAAACTAACTCCAAGTGGATCAAAGACCTAAACATAAAGACTGAAACGATAAAGATCATGGAAGAAAAAACAGGGACCACCTTAGGAGCCCTAATACAAGGCATAAACAGAATACAAAACATTACCAAAAATGACGAAGAGAAACCAGATAACTGGGAGCTCCTAAAAATCAAACACCTATGCTCATCTAAACACTTCACCAAAAGAGTAAAAAGACCACCTACAGACTGGGAAAGAATTTTCAGCTATGACATCTCCAACCAGCGCCTGATCTCTAAAATCTATATGATTCTGTTAAAACTCAATCACAAAAAGACAAACAACCCAATCAAAAATTGGGCAAAGGGTATGAACATGCACTTCACTAAAGAAGATATTCAGGCAGCTAACAGATACATGAGAAAATGCTCTCGATCATTAGCCATTAGAGAAATGCAAATTAAAACTACGATGAGATTCCATCTCACTCCAACATTAATCCAAAAAATACAAAATACTAAATGTTGGAGAGGCTGTGGAGAGATTGGAACTCTTATAAACTGCTGTTGGGAATGTCAAATGGTACAACCACTTTGGAAATCTATCTGGCGTTATCTTAAACAGTTAGAAATAGAACTACCATCCAACCCAGAAATCCCACTCCTCGGAATATACCCTAGAGAAATAAGAGCCTTCACACGAAGAGATATAGGCACACCCATGTTTATTGCAGCTCTGTTTACAATAGCAAAAAGCTGGAAGCAACCAAGGTGTCCATCAACGGATGAATGGTTAAATTATGGTACATTCACACAATGGAATACTACGCATCGATAAAGAACAACGACGAATCTGTGAAACATTTCATAACATGGAGGAACCTGGAAGGCATTATGCTGAGTGAAATTAGTCAGATGCAAAAGGACAAATATGTAGAAGACCACTATTATAAGATCTTGAGAAATAGTACAAACTGAGAAGAATGCACTTCTTTTGTGGTTATGGGGGAGGGAGGGTGGGAGAGGCTTATTTACTGATTAGATACTAGATAAAAGCTGCTTTAGGTGAAGGGAAGGACAATACTCAATGCAGGGAAGGTCAGCTCAATTTGACTGCACCAAAAGCAAAGAAATTTTCAGGATAAACTGAATGCTTCAAAGGTTAGTGGAGCAAGGGCAGGGGTTTGGGAACTATGGCTTAAGGGAACTTCTAAGTCAATTGGCAAAATAAATTCTGTTAAGAAAACATTCTGCATCCCACTTTGAGTGTGGCATCTGGGGTCTTATATGCTAGCAAGCAGCCATTTAAGATGCATCAATTGGTCTCAACCCACCTGGATCAAAGGAGAATGTAGAACACCAAGGTCACACGATAACAATGAGGCAGAAAGGGCCACATGAACCAGAGACTTACATCATCCTGAGACCAGAAGAACTAGATGGTGCCTGGCCACAACCAATGACTGCCCTGACAGGGAGCACAACAGAGAACCCCTGAGGGAGCAGGAGAACAGTGGGATGCAGACCCCAAATTCTCATAAAAAGACCAGACTTAATGGTCTGACTGAGTCTAGAGGAATCCCAGCAGTCATGGTCCCCAAACCTTCTGTTGGCCCAGGACAGGAACCATTCCCAAAGACAACTCATCAGACGTGGAAGGGACTGGACAATGGGTTGGAGAGAGATGTAGATGAAGAGTGAGCTGCTTGTATCGGGTGGACACTTGAGACTGTGTTGGCACCTCCTGTCTGGAGGGGAGATGGGAGGGTAGAGAGGGTTAGAAACTGGCAAAACGGTCACGAAAGGAAAGACTGGAAGGAGGGAGTGGACTGACTCATTAGGGGGAGAATAAATGGGAGTATGTAGTAAGGTGTATATAAGTTTACATGTGACAGGGTGACTTGATTTGTAAACGTTCACTTAAAGCAGAATAAAAATTATTAAAAAAAAAATAACAAGCATCATATTCAATGATGGAAGAGTGAAAATTTTCCCCGCAATATCAAGAACAAGGCATGGATGCTCATGTTTATCACTGCTAATCAACACTGTACTGATAGTCCAAGCCAAAACTATTAGGAAAAACAAAGAAACACAAAATAAGTAACATCCATATCAGAAAAAAAGAAAAACAATCTCTATTTGCAAGTAATTTAATAATCTGTAAAATCCCAGAAGAATCCAAAGAAAACTCCTGCAGATAATACACAAATTCATTAAGGTTTCAGGGCAGAAGATCAATCCACAGACATCAGCTGTGTTTCTATGCTCCAGCACAAACAATCTGAAAAGGAAATTATGAAAACCATTGTTTTTACAATCATAAGCAGAAGAATAAAACACTTAGAAAAAATCTGACCATGGAGGTTGTCATGGATTGAACTGTGTCCCCCCCAAAATCTGTGTTTCAAATTGGCTAGGCCATGATTCCTAGTATTTTGTGATTCTCCAGAATTTTGTAATCTGATGTGATTTTCCTATGCGTTGTAAATTCTATTTCTATGATGTTAATACGATGGGATTAGTGGAAGTTATGCTAACGAAGCAGGACTAAATCTACAGGATTAAATTTGTGTTTTAGCCTAATCTCTTTTGAGATAAAAGAAGGGAGCAGAGTGGGAATGCTTTCAGACTCTTTACATTTAGGGTGATGTTGGCTATGGGCTCTGTGTAAATGCCCTTTATTAGGCTGATGAATCTCCCTTCTATTCCTATTTTGCTGAGAGTTTTTATCCTGAATGGGTGTTGGACGTTGTCAAATGCCTTTTCTGCATCAATTGTTAAGATCATATGGTTCTTGTCTTTTTTTTTGTTTGTTTATATGATGGATTACGTTGGTTGTTTTTCTGATGTTGAACCATCCTTGCCTACCACTCGTTCATGGTGAATTCTTTTTATCATTATTACTTTGATATGTTGTTGAATTCTATTGGATAGAATTTTGTTGAGGATTTTTGCATCTAAGTTCCTGAGGGATATTGCTCTGTAATTTTCTTTTTTTCATGGTGTCTTTACCCAGTTTTGGTATCAGGGATATGCTGGGTTCATAGAATGAGTTTGGGAGTATTCCATCCTTTTCTGTACTCTGAAATACATTTATTAGTAGTGGTGTTAATTCTTCTCTGAAAGTTTGGTAGAATTCTCTAGTGAAACTGTCAGGGCCAGGTTTTTTTTTTTCTTTGCTGTTGTTCAGGGTTTTTAAATTAACTTTCCAATCTCTTGTTATGAGTTTATTCAGCTGTTCTACCTCTGTGTTATTTTAGGTAGGTAGTGTGTTTCTAGAAATTCATCCATTTCATCTAGTATTTCAAATTTCTTAGAGCACAATTTTTTTTCAGAGTAATTAGATACAAATCTTTTAATTTCAATTGGGTCTGTTTTGATATGGCCCATCTCATTTCTTATTTGTGTTATTTGCTTCTTCTCACGTTTTTCTTTTGTCAGTTTGGAGAATGGTTTATCAATTTTGTTAGTTTTTTCAAAGAATCAGCTTTTGGTCTTCTTAACTCTTTCAACTGTTTTTTCTGTTTTCTATTTCATTTAATTCTGCTCTTACTTTTATTATTTCTTTCTTCTGGTGCCTAAGGGTTTCTTTTGTTGCCCTCTTTCTATTTGTTCAAGTCATAGGGATAATTCTTTGATTTTGGCCCTTTCCTCTTTTTGGATTTATGCGTTTATTGATATGAATTGACTTCTGAGTACTGCTTTAGCTGTGTTCCAAAGGCTCTGATAGAAAGTGTTTTCATTCTCATTGGATTCTGTGAATTTCTTTATTCCATCCTTAATTTCTTCTATAACCCAGTCATTTTTGAGCAGGGTGTTGTTCACTTTCCAAGTGTTTGATTTCTTTTCCCTGTTTTTTCTGGTATTGACTTCTACTTTTATGGCTTTACCATCAGAGAAGATGCTTTGTGATATTTCGATATTTTTGATTCTGTTAAGGCTTGCTTTATGACCTAATATGTAGTCTATTCCAGAGAATGTTCCATGTGTGTTGTAAAAGACATATACTTGGCTGCTGTTGGGCGGAGCGTTCTGTATATGTCTGTGGTCAAGTTGGTTCATACTTTCATATATCTTCAGTGCCTTTATTGAACTTCTTTCTGGATGTTCTGTCCATCACCAATGTGGCATGTTGAAGTCTCCTACTATTATTCTAGAACTTTCTATCTCACTTTTCTAAGCTGTTAGAGTTCGTTTTATGTATCTTGAAGCCCTGTCATTGGCTGCATAATTTAATATGGTTATACCCACCTAGTATTTCATCCCTGTAGTCATTATATAGTGTCCTTCCTTAACCTTTCTGCTGGACTTAACCTTAAAACCTATTTTGTGAGCAATTAATATTGTCACACCTGCTCTGTTTTGATTGTTGTTTGCTTGATATATTTTTTTCCATCCTTTGAATTTTTGTTTGTGTCTCCAAGTCTAAGGCGTGTCTCTTTTAGGCTTCGTATAGACGGATCGTGTTTTTTTTTATCATTCTGCCATTCTCTGTCTCTTTACTGGTGCATTCAGCCCATTTACATTCAGCATAATTATGAATAGGTATGTTGTCATTTTGATGTCTTTTTGTGTGTATTGTTGACAGTTTCTTTTTTCCAGTTAATTTTTTGTGCTGAATAGTTTATCCTCATATATTGTCTTTTCCTCTTGTTTTTTTTTTTTTTTTTGCTGAGTCATGGTGTTTTTAATCATCTTGTATGCATGTGAAAGCTGGATAAAGAAGAATTGATGCCTTTCAATGATGGCATTGGCGAAGGATATTGAAAATACCATAGACTGCCAGAAGAATGAACAAATCTGTCTTGGAAGAAGTATAGCCAAAATGCTCATTTGAAGCAAAGATGGCAAGACTTTATCTCACATATTTTTGACATATTATCAGGAGGGACTAGTGTATGAGGGATATCATGCTTGGTAATGTAAAGGGTCAGTAAAAAAGAGGAAGACCCTCAATGAGATGGACTGATACAGTGGCTGCAACAATCGGCTGAAACACAGCAACTGTTAATGAGTATGGCCCAGAACTCGATAGTGTTTCATTCTGTTGTACATAGGGTCGCTATGAGCTGGAATTGACTGGACAGCACCTAATAACTACAGAAATCTTTCCCCCTGTCTCTGTGTATTTCTCTATGTCTGACTGAGTGAATTTATTATTTTCTCTGCATTTCTCTGTATTTTTTCCATCTTCCTTCCCTTCTGTACATCTCTGCCTCTCACTCTGCTTCTCTTTTGTTCTTCTCATCAGTCTTTGTGTCTGTTTCTCTCTCTCCATGTCTCTGGGTGTCTTTTTCTATCTCTGAACATCTCTTTTTGCCTCTTTCCTTCTCTCTCTCTATCCCCCTTTCAACCTGTCTCAAAATCTGTATCTCACTTTTCCTTTCTGTCTCGCTGTCTTTGTCTGTCTGTCTGTCCTGTCTCTGTCTCTGGGAGGAGGTAGTTCTGCTTCTCCCTGGATTTCTGTGTCTATTTCTTATTCTCTCTCTCTGATTTTGTTTTCCTCTCTGCACTTCTCTTTGTGTCTCTCTAGCTCTCTCTTTCCAACTCTATGTATCTCTATGTTTCTCTCTGTGTTTCTATTTTAAACTACTCATGCTTTTGGTGTCGTATCTAATATTTTATTACAAAACCTAGATCATGAATATTTAACCCTATGTTTTCTTCTGAAATTTGCATATGCTTCGTTCTAATCATTTGGACATTGACACATTTTCAGCTAATTATTCAGCTAATTTCAGCTAATTTTGTTATGTAGAATGATATAAGCTCAAAATCCCTTCCTCTGTATGTGAATATCCGTTGTCCAAGGAATATTTGTGAAGAGATTATTCTTTTCTTATCGAATGGTCTTTGCACTTTGATTGAAAACTAATTGGCCTAAATCAAGTGGTCTCTGATTTCTATTACTCTGTCTATACTTACATTAAGTGATGGTTAAGGTTATGTGTCAACTTGGCGGGGCCATAATTCTCAATGGCTTGGCAGTTATGATGTAGTTTGGCAGCTGTGTGATGACGTAATCACTTCCGTAGTCATATCTGATACAATGCTATCACGTCCATGGTGAGATCTGCTCCAAACAGTTAATCAGTTGAAAATGAGTTTCCTAAGGGGTATGTTCTACATCCAATGCATGTGACTTTCTGGCAAAGGTCACTGGCTTTATCTTACTCTGGATCCTGCATCTGTCCTCTGGTTCTTGGTGCTTGAGCTAGCAGCTTACCTGGCACTCTTGGGATTTGTCAGCCTTTGTACCCTACGAGCCAGGGAACTGACATATTACCTGCCAATCTTCGTGCTAGTTGGCCTTCATAGCCTGTGAGCTAGAGGCCTGCTGTCTGACCTGCTGATCTTGGGTTTCCAGAACCTGCAGCTATGTGAAGCTATGTGACTCAGGATAAACCTCCGACCTCACCCATGGACTTAGGACTTTCTAGTCTTTACAACCACATGAGCCATTTTCTTGATATAAATTTCTCCCCCCGCATCTCTCTCCTTCTCTGTATACACACACACACACACATATACATACACATGCGTACATATACATATACATATAAATGCACCTATATATATACACACACATATACGTATATACACATGTAGACATATACACACGTACATATACACACACACGCATATATATTCATATGCTACATTGATTTTGCTTCTCTAGAAAACATCCTAAAATGGTCATTATCACACTGTTTTGATTTCTATACCTTTGTAAAAGGTTTTGATATTTGGGCAGTGTGTCTTCCAACTTTGTTCTTCTATTTCAAGACTCAGTTGATTTGTGGTGCTTGGCTTTGCCATTTCTAAAAGTGGTTGTCTGGATTTTAATCAGGATTGCATTAAATATGTAGATAAGTTTTGGTAGTATTTCCTCATTACCAATATTAATTCTCTAAAACCATGACATGGTTTAGGGCTTTTTAAGTTTCTTTCACCAATGTTTTGTAGTTTTAAGTGTTTACTAAATTTCTTTCTGAAGTGTTTATTGCTGTTGTATAGAAACATAGCTAATTTTTGTATGTTGATTTATTTTTACTCTGAATACTTTGCTAAATTCATTTATTGCTATAATATTTTGTGTTGTTTCTTAGGAATTCCTCTGTCTACATAAAATCAAGTCTTTTACCAATACAGCTATTTTTACTTCTGAGTCTCTAATTTGGATGATTTCTACATTATTTATTCTCTCCTGTAAAACTGCTCTGGTAAGAAGGTTAAGTAATATGTTAAATAAAACTTGAAAGAAAAGACACCTTTGGCCAACATGGCACCGTAGGCAGAAGCACCTTGACGTCCCTCTGCAGCAAAGACCTGAAAAACTAAGTAAAACAGAGAAAAACATCATTACTGGAATGTGAAGTGCCTAAAAGATAAAAGAATTCAGCCAAGCACCGAATGGAATAGGAAACTGACAGACAACAGAGGGAGAGGAGAGATGTGTGCAGAGGGCACCATCACTAATGCAGCATGGATCCGCCATCTTGGATTCCAGCTGGGGATTGGCAGTCAGTAGGAGACAGAGGACCTGGTAACCAGTGATACATGCTTTCCCACGCCGCCTCCCCCCCCGCCCCGCCCATTCTCTTCTGGCTGCTCCATCTCTGAGCTTCCTGGCTGGCTGTGGTGACTCAGCCGCCTGGAAAGTGCAGCATCTGTGCTACTTGGATTCTCCCCACCTATTTTGGAGATCAGCGGACAGGGAGTACAGGAAAGCAGCTTTACAAAACTCCCAGCAGGAGACAGAGCATCTGGTAAGGAGCAATATATGCTTTCCTAACCCTCCCCTTCTTCCACCCCCTTCGGCCTCCTCTACTTCCCACCAGCTGCAGTCTTGGCCAGGAGGCAACTGCTTTGGCCTCAGACTGCTTGGATTCACCCTGCCCACAATGGCCAGGCTCCTGAGCAGATGTTGGTTCCTTCTGTCTTTGTTGGTTTCTTCTGTAGCTCCTACCACCTTCTCCTACTTTCTCTGGAACACCTGGCTCCGTGTGCCATCTTTGCTTCTTCTTGAAAGGCTGAGAGCCAGGCTTGACTGGGTAATCACTCCCCCGGCCCAAGGCACCACGCTTGGGGGGATCCCTGGGGCTTTTGTTTGCCTTATTTTGCTTTGCTCTGTTTTGTTTTGTTTGTTTGTTTTCTTTTTCTTTTTGCCGATTGGGAGCTCCTTCTAGCTGAGCTACACTGCATGGCTTAGGAGACATTCCCCCAGTCTATGCACCTGAGTACCTGGGGGCATCTTTTATTTTCTTCTTTCTATATTTTTTTTCTTTTCTCTCTCTTTTTCTCTCTATGTCTCATTTCTCTACACTTGTCATCTTTTCCTGTCTCCTGAATACCTGGTGCTGTGTGACATCTATGCTCCCTCTAGCCAGGCTATACTGCGCAGCCTGGGAGCCACTCCCCCAGTCTAAGCTGCCCCTGTGATGGTACTCCGGGACTCCTGGGGGCTATTCTTTTCCAAATTTTTGTCTAGATTTTTTTTTTTGTCTTTTTTCCCCTGTTTTGTTTGTTCGTTTGCTCCATTTTTGGTCTCTTCTCTCCACTTCAAAGGGAAGCTCCCTTAGCACTTTTTTTCTTCAGTTCTTTACTTGTTTGTTTTTAGCTCCTGTTTCTCTCTCCTCTTTCCCATACAACTATTAGCTCAACACATCACAACCTCCCCCATCTTTCATGTCTACCTGCACCATGCACTGAACATCATACTTCCAAGCAGCAGAGGCACAGCCTACTTGAACGTGCCCAGCACTGATTCCTGGTCCATGCTGTGAGCCCTAGTTCATGCCACAAACAACCCATCCCAGCCCCTCCCCTTCAGCTGGACCTGCCATTTGCACCATAGCTGATTGACTGGCACTGCCCATTGGATGAGGTGAAAAGTACTGTGACTACAGATGAGCAAACAACAAAGAATGCACTGCTCCACTGCTCAGACTTAATCAAATAAAACAGACAAGCAGAATGAAACAAACAAATCTACAATCAAGAAACAAAGAAAATAACTACTGAATATCCAAAAGACAGTAAGCAATATCAGAACATACTACAAAAAACAGGACAGGATGGTTCCAGCAGGCATCCAAAATAAACACCAGATGACTTTCCAGTGAAGAAAAGGTACTAAAACTACCTGATAGGAATTCAAGTCTCTAGTATTTAGAGTGATCCAAGAGCTGAAGCAAAGAGCAGACAAAAATGAGGAAAAAACAGACAAATTTTTGGAAAAGTCAGACAAATTCATGGAAAATACAGACAAAAAAGGAACAATTCAGGAAAGTAATACAGGAACAAAATGACAAACTAAACTCACAACTAATAATCATACAAAAACACAATTAGAAATCCAAAAGATAAGATTTCAGAAAGGGACAGTGTCATAGAAGGGCTGAGGAGCAGGTTTGAAACAATGGAAGACAAAATTAGCGAAATTGAAGACAAATAGTTGGATACAACTGTTTGAGGAAAAATCAGAAATAAAGAACAATAAAGAAACCCGGAGAATTATGTGGGATGCAAACAAAAGCAAAAATTTGCAAGTGATTGGAGTTCCAGAACAGAGAGAGAAAATGGAAAACACAGAGATCACTGAAGAACTACTGACAGAAAACTTCCCTAGTTTTATGAATGATGAAAAGCTGACCATCCAAGAAGCTCAGTGAACCCCGTATAGGTTAGAATCCCAAAGAAAAATGCCAAGGCCTATCATAATCACAATAACTAAAACCAAAGATAAAGAAAAAATACTTGCAAGCAGCTCAAGAAAAACAAAAAAGTCACATACAGAGGAGAAACAATAAGACTAAATTCTGATTATTCAGCAAAAACCATGCAGGCAACAAGGCAATGGGCTGA
This sequence comes from Loxodonta africana, assembly GCF_030014295.1. Classification (NCBI taxonomy): domain Eukaryota; kingdom Metazoa; phylum Chordata; class Mammalia; order Proboscidea; family Elephantidae; genus Loxodonta; species Loxodonta africana. Next base: position 185,992 of record NW_026975027.1, read on the forward strand.
CATATATAAAACCTTGAAAGGAAAAATTTGTCAACCAAGAATAATATATCCTGTAAAACTTTCATTCAAATTAGCACGTTTCCAGATAAGCAGAAATTAACAGAATATGTAAAAGCCAAACCAAAACTACAAGAATTATTAAAGGGAGCCATTTGGTCTGAGAACACAAAACATCAGACCGCGGCCTGAATCTAGGAGGCAAGGTTGCACCATCCGCATATCAACCTAGGAAATGAACTCTCGAGAACTACCCAAAACCAAAACAAGTGCAACAGGGAACCAGAGAGGTTAATCTGTAATTGACAAAAACGTCAGGAAAATAAAAGAGGGAATAGATGGTATAGGTATAGAACTTTCTAATGGAGAGGAAGGCCAGGCAATATCAAGCAATAGTAGACTGGCTCAAACCTAGGAAGATAAGGGTAAATTTCAAGTTAACCACAACCTCAAGAAACCTATCCATCAAAATAAAGAAGAAAAATATAAAGTCTCAATAAAAAAAAAAAAAAAGCTATTTAAAAACAAAAAGAAACCCACAAAGAAAAGGGACTCAGCACGGGCGAGTAATAGAAACAAAGACTCTGTTAGCACCACACACACACACAAAAAAAACTACAAAATGATAGCAATAAACTCACCCCTATCAATAATTACACTGAATGCAAATGGCAAAAATGCAGCCATAAAGAAATGCACAGTGAAAGAATGGATTAAAAAAAAAAAACAGGATCTATCAATATGCTGTCTATAAGAAAACACACCTTAGAAACAGACATAAATTATTAAAAATCAAAGGATGGAAGAAATGCATCAAGCAAATAACTACCAAAAAAGAGCAGGAATGGGAACACTAATCTGAGATAAGATAGAATTAAAAACAAAATCCACCATAAAAGAGAAAGAAGGGCATTATATAATGATTAAAGGGATGATCCATCATGAATACACCCATAATAAACATCTACACACCCAATGACAAGGCTCCAAATACATAAAGCAAACTCTAACAGCAATGAAAACAGAAATTGACACTTCCACAGTAATAGCAGGAGACTTCAACACACCACTCTCAGTAAAGGGCAGAACATCTAGAAAGAAACTCAGCAAAGATACAGAAAAACTAAAGAGCACAATCAGCCAACTTGACCTCATAGGCATATACAGAACACTCCACCCAACAGCTGCAAAGTAAACATTCTATTCCAACATACACAGAACATTCTCCAGAATAGACCACATCTTAGGCCACAGAGCAATCCTCAACAAAATCCAAAATTTTGAGATAATACAAAGTATTTTCTCTGACCACAATGCCATGAAAGTAGAACTGAACAACAGAAAGTGTAAGGAAAAACAAAAAATCAATTTCCTGGAAACTGAATAACACCATGCTTAAAAACAACTGGGTAATAGAAGAAACCAAAGATAGAATGGAAATTTGCTAGAATCAAGCAAGAATGAAAACACATCATACCAAAACCTTTGGGACCCAGCAACGGCAGTCCTCAGAGATCAACTTATAGCACTAGATGTCACATCAAAAAAGAAGAAAGGGACAAAATCAAAACATTCGCTGCGCAACTTAAATAGAAAGAAAAGAGGAAAAAAAACACACACACCCATCAGAAGAAAGGAAAGAATAAAGATCAGAGCAGAGATAAATGAAATAGAGAATGGAAAAACAATAGAAGGGATCAACAAAACCAGAAGTTGTTTCTTTGAAAGGATCAACAAAATCGATACATCACTGGCCAAACTGACAAAAGAAAAGCAGGAGAGAACACAAATAACCCAAATAAGAAATGATATGGGGGACATTACAACAGACCCAACTGAAATAAAAAGGATCATAAAGGAGTATTGTTAAAAACTATACTCCAAGCTATTTGAAAGCCCAGAGGAAATGGACAAATTTCTAGAGACACACTACCTACCCTAACTAACACGAAATGACATTGAAAATCTGAACAGACCCATAACAAGAGATTGACATGGTAAAAAAAAAAAAAAACTCCCACCAAAAAACAATCCCTGGCCCAGATGGCTTCACTGGAGACTTCTACCAAACATTCAGAGAAGAGCTTACGCCAGTACTACTCACACTATTTCAGAACGTAGAAAATGAAGCAATACTTCCAAATTCATTCTTTGAAGCCAGCATAACCCTGATAGCAAAACCAGGCAAAGATGCCACAAAAAAAGAAACTTACAGAACAATATCTCTCATGAATATAGATGTAAAAATTCTCAACAAAATTCTAGCCAATAGATTTCAGCATCATATCAAAAAATAATACACCGTGACCAAGTAGGATTCATTCCAGTTATGGAAGGATATTTCAATGTTAGAAAACCAACCAATGTAACCCACCACATATATAAAAGGAAAGAATCACATGATCTCCTCAATCGACACACAAAAAGCACTCAATAAAGTCCTACATACATTCCTGATAAAAATTGTCAATAAAATAGGTATAGAAATAAAATTTCTCAACATAATAACAGGCATCTACGCAAAATGAATGTCCAACATCGTTCCCAATGGAGAGAGGCTGAAAACATTCCCTTTAGAACAGGAACAAGACAAGGTTGCCCTTTATCACCACTACTATTTAACATTGTGTTGGAAGTCTTAGCTAGACCAACGAGGCAAGAAACAGAAATAAAGGGCATCCAAAGTGGTACTGAAGAAGTTAAACTGTCCTTATTCCCAGGTGATATGATACTTTTTAGAAAATCCAAAAGACTCCAGGAGAAAACTACTGGAACTAATAGATTCAGCAGAGTAGCAGGATACAAGATCAACATACAAAAATCAGTTGGATTTCTATTCACTAATAAAGACAATGATGAAAAGGAAATCTGGAAAACAAAACCATTCATAATAGCCCCTACAAAAAATAAAATACTTGGGAATAAATCTAACCAGGGATGTAAAAGACCTATTCAAAGAAAACTACAAAACACTACTGCAAGAAACAAGAGATCTCCATAAATGGAAAAACATGCCATGCTCATGGATAGGTAGACCCAACATTGTGAAAACGACAATTCTACCCAAAGTGATTTACAAATACAATGCAACCCCCATCCAAATACCAACAACATTCTGTAGAGAGAAGGAAAAACTTATCATTAACTTTATATGGAAACAGAAGATGCCCGGTATAAGTAAAGCACTACTGAAGAAGAATAAAATAGGAGCACTACCTGACCTCAGAACCTACTATACAGCTACAGTAATTAAAACAGTCTGGTACTGGTACAACTACAGATAGTGACCAATGGAACAGAGTGGAGAACCAATATGACATACATAACTACATTAATATATGACAGATCCCCTTCATGTTGTTAGAAATTACATCTTCCTATATTGTATGCCAACTAATATGGGTTTATAATTATTTATGTATTCATTTGCTTCTTAAACCATGGAGGTAATGCTGACATCCCAGAAGTCTAGAAATCATGGCTTTTATATTTATCTGTTGATATATTTACCCATTTTTTTTGTATGGCTTCAATTTATCATCAAGTGTGCTTTCAATTCAGCCTGAGGAACTCCGTTTAGCATTTTTTTGTAGAGCGGATCTAGTAATGAATTATCTCAGCTTTTATTTATTTGTAATTGTCTTAATTTTTCCTCAACTTTTTTTAAGGTTAGTGTTACCAGTTTAAAATCAGTTATTGAAAATTTGTCTTTTTTAGCACTTTAAATATGAGGTTATACTTGTTCTAATATCCATGATATCTGATAAAATATCTTACTGAGGGTCATTTTTGTGTGATGATTTACTTCTCTCATTACTTTCAAGATTATCTCTCCAGTATTTGCTTTCTGTTGTTCTATCATAGCATGTCTGAGTGTGGTTGTCTTTAAGGTTTTCTTATTTACAGTTCACTGAGTTTTTTGCATATGTCATTGTTTTTGTTTTATTAGATCCCATCAACTTGATTCTGAGTCATGAGACCACATGCGTACAAAGTAGAACTGCTCCATAGGATTTCCAGGGCTGTGACCTTTTGGAAGGAGAACCCCAGGTTTCTCTTCTGAGGTGCCTCAAGGTGGGTTTGAACTACCCACCTTTTAGCTAGTAATCAAGTATTTAACAGTTTGTTTTACTGTTATATGTGTAGGTTAATGTATTTCCTCAAATCTGGGAAGTATTAAGCCATAATTCCTTCAGATCAGAATCTCCTTAGGTAATCTGTCTGCCTATTTCTCTCCTTTTTGTGGACCAATAATACAGCATACATTAGTATGCGTAATGATGTCTCACTGGTCCACCAGACTCTATTCATTTTTTTTAATTTTTACTGTGCTTAAAGTGAAAGTTTACAAATCAAGTCAGTCTCTCACACAAAACCGTACATACACCTTCCTACATACTCCTAATTACTTTCCCCCTAATAAGAAAGTCAGCTCCTTCCCCCCACACTCTCTTTTCGTGTGCATCTTGCCAGCTTCTAGGCCCCTCTACCCCCTCCAGGGAGGAGATGCCAACATAGTCTCAAGTGTCCACCTGATGGAAGAAGCTCTCTCCTCAAAAGCATCCCCTCTCCAGCCCGTTGTCCAGTCCAATTCATGTCCAAGAGTTGGCTTTGGGAATGGTTCTTATCCTGGGCCAACAGAAGGTCTGGGGCCCATGACCACCGGGGTCCTTCCAGTCTCAGTCAGACCATTAAGTCGGGTCTTTTTACAAGAATTTGAGACTCTGTTCATTTTTACATACTCTTTTTTTTTTTCTGTTTGTCTGATTGGTGATGTCAATTATCCTACCTCCAAGTCTTCCGGTTCTTCCTGCTAAAACCTGCTAAGTAACATCTTCCAGTGAATTTTTCATTTTAGCTATTGTGCTTTTAATCTGCAGAATATCAATCTAGTTCATTTTTATACTTTTCATCTCTTATTGTTTTATTTTGTAGTTTTTAAAAGGAAGATTTATTTGACAAGTTCCACTTAGCACAATACATCTAAAGGGAAAGTTTTAAATTAAGGCCTCAGAGTTTCATACAAACATCAAGACCACAATCCTAAAGTATTGGTATTGTGTCTCATTTTCCCCATTAACTTAAAAAGAAGCTTAAACATACATACATTTCAAGTTATTAAATGGGACTAGAATTAACAAACATGCTGAATGTTTCCCCTTTAATTACAAACACAACTCATACATTTGAGTTTTACCAAAAAGCAAGTATTTCGTCATGCATTCAGTGTTCAGTGGTAATGCGGTATAAGACATCATTTAAGGGAACTGAACTGCTTTAACCTAAATAGCTTCCTGCTTCAGTACATCCTACAGCTAACTCAAGAAAAGCTGAAAATTGTTTAACAGTTATAGTTTACTCAAGCTTTGTTGTTACACCTCAGTGAATGTTTCATGTTCAAAACACTGAACCTGAAATTGTTTTAAAACAAACCTGATTTTCCTCCCCGCCCAAGCTCTGCCCCTCCATACCATGATGCCCTGCAGGCCTCTACTAGGTCCCCGCCCAGGGGAGAGTTGTCGCCCCGCACGGGGGGGCGGGGGCCACGAGGAAACATTCGGAAACCACCCCCCAAATTCAGGCATCAGTTCCAGGCGAAGGCTTTCTTTTCTCTGTGGGCTGTAGAGGAAGGTCTTTGTTATCAGTCTTCCCTGGTCTAGGATCTTTTCAGCACAGGGAACCTGGATCCAAAGGACATGTGCTCCTGGCTCTTATTTCTCAGTGGTATGAGGTACCCTGTTTCTGTACTTGCTTCTCTTTTTTCAGTAATTTTTATTGCACTTTAAGTGAAAGTTCACAAGTCAAGTCAGTCTTTCAGGTAAACCTTATATACACGTTGCTATATACTCCCAGTTACTCTCCTCTTAATAAGAAAGCCCGCTCTCTCCCTCCACTCTCTCTTTTCATGCCCATTTCGTCAGCTTCTAACCCCCTTTACCCTATCATCTCCCCTCCAGGCAGGAGATGCCGACATAGTCTCAAGTGTCCACCTGATCCAAGAAGCTCACTCCTCATCAGCATCCCTCTCCAACCCACTGACCAGTCCAATCTATGTCTGAAGAGTTGGCTTCGGGAATGGTTCCTGTCCTGGGCCAGCAGAAGGTCTGGGTGCCATGACCACTGGTGTCCTTCCAGTCTCAGTCAGACCTTTAATTCTTGTCTTAGTAGAATTAGGGTTCTGCATCCCACTGCTCTTCTGTTCCCCCAGGGATTCTCTGTGTGTTCCCTGTCAGGGCAGTCATCCGTTGTAGCTGGGCAACATCTAGTTCTTCTGGTCTCTGGCTGATGTAACCCCTGGTTCATGTGGCCCTTTCTGTCTCTTCGGCTCATAATTACCTTTGTCCTTGGTGTTCTTCATTCTCTTTTGATCCAGATGGGTTGAGACCAATTGATGCATGTTAGATGGTTGCTTGCTAGCGTTGAAGGCCCCAGATGCCACTCTTCAAGTTGGTATGCAGAATGTTTTGTTAATAGATTTTATTACGCCAATTGCCTTAGATGTCCCCTGAAATCGTGGTCCCCAAACCCCTGCCCCTGCTACACTGGCCTTCGAAGCATTCAGTTTATTCAAGAAACTTCTTTGCTTTTGGTTTAGTCCAACTGTGCTGACTTCCCTGTATTGTGTGTTGTCTTTCCCTTCAACTAAGGTAGTTCTTATCTAGCAAGTAATTAGTGAATACCCCTCCCCCACCATTCCTCCCGCCCTCCTCTCGTGACCACAAAGGAATGTTTTCTTCTCAGTTTAAACTATTTCTCAAGGTCTTATAATAGTGGTCTTGTACAATATTTGTCCTTTTGCAACTGACTATTTTCACTCAGCATGATGCCTTCCAGGTTCTTCCATGTTATGAAATGTTCCACACATTCCTCACGGTTCTTTATGAATGTACACTATTCCATTGTGTGAATATACCGTAATTTATTTATCCATTCATCTGTTGATGGGCACCTTGGTTGCTTCCATTTTTTGCTATTTTAAACAGTGCTGCAATAAACATGGGTATGCATATATCTGTTCATGTAAAAGCTCTTATTTCTCTAGGATATATTCCGAGGAGTGGGATTGCTGGATTGTATGGTAGTTCTATTACTAGCATTTTAAGGAAGTACCAAGTTGATTTCCAAAGTGGTTGTACCATTTCACATTCTCACCAGCAGTGTATAAGTGTTCCAATCTCTCCACAGCCTCTCCAACATTTATTATTTTGTGTCTTTTGGATTAATGCCAGCCTTGTTGGGGTGAGATGAAATCTCATTGTAGTTCTGATCTGCATTTCTGTAATGGCTAATGATCGTGAACATTTCCTCATGTATCTGTTAGCTTTTTGAATGCCTTCTTTAGTGAAGTGTCTATCCTTATCTTTTGCTTATTTTTTGATAGGATTATTTGTCTTTTTCTTGTTGAATTTTTGCAGTATTGTGCAGATTTTAGATATCCGACACTGATCAGAAATGTCATAGCGAAAAACTTTTTCCCAGTGTGTAGGTAGTCTTTTTCCTCTTTTGGTGAAGTCTTTGGATGAGCATAGGTGTTTAATTTTTAGGAGCTCCTGTTTATCTAGTTTTTCTTTTACTTTTTTTTTTTTAGAGATACAGAACCTTTTATTTCTCTTTCTGTACTTCACTGTAAATAAGAGAAAAATGTTCAACAGAAGAAGTGAGAACTGATATTCTTGCCTTGATCCCATCCTTGGGGAAGAGTTTTCAACATTTCACCAATAACTATGATACTATAAGCAGGTTTTTCATAGATGCCCTTGATCAGATTGAAGAACTTGTCTTGTAGTTCTAATTTGCTGAGTTTTTAAAAAATCATAAATGTCTACTCTTTTTTTTTTGAAATGCTTTTTCTGCAGTAATTGACATGCACGTACAACTTTTTTCTTCTGTGATGTTAAGGTGGTGAATGATATTGATTTTTGAATGTTAAACCCCACTTGATCATGATGTATCGTATACATTATACATGTTGAATAAAATTTGCTGATATTTAAGTAAGAATTTTTGTACGTTCATGAAGGGCATTGGTCTGCAATTTTCTTTTCTTGTGATGTCCTGGTCAAGTTTTTGTATCAGGCTTGTACTTTCCCTCATGAAATGAGATAACCTTCCTCCTTTATTTACTGAGAAAACTTGGGAAAGTTTGGCATTACTTTTTTTAAAATAATTTTTATTGTGCTTTAAGTGAAAGTTTAAATCAAGTCAGTCTTTCACACAAAAACCCATATAAACCTTGCTACACACTCCCAATTACTCTCCCCTGAATGAGACAGCCTGCTCTCTCCCTCCACTCTCTCTTTTCGTGTCCATTTTGCCAGCTTACAACCCGCTCCACCCTCTCTTCTCCCTTCCAGGGAGGAGATGACAAAATAGTCTCAAGTGTCCACCTGATCCAAGAAGCTCACTCCTCACCAGCATCCCTCTCCAACCCATTGTCCAGTCCAATCCATGTCTGAAGAGTTGGCATCGGGAATGGTTCCTGTCCCGGGCCAACAGACGGTCTGGGGGCCATGACCACTGGGGTCCTTCTAGTCTGAGTCAGACCAATAAGTCTGGTCTTATGAGAATTTGGGGTCTGCATCCCACTGCTCTCCTGCTCCGTCAGGGGCTCTGTGTTGTGTTCCCTGTCAGGGCTGTCATCGGTTGTAGTCAGGCACAATCTAGCTCTTCTGGTCTCAGGATGATGTAGTCTCTGGTTCATGTGGCCCTTTCTGTCTCTTGGGCTCGTAATTACCTTGTGTCCTTGGTGTTCTTCATTCTCCTTTGACCCAGGTGGGTTAAGATCAATTGATGCATCTTTGATGGCTCCTTGCTAGCATTTAAGACCCCAGATGCCACTCTTCAAAGTGGGATGCAGAATGTTTTCTTAATAGATTTTATTATGCCAATTGACTTAGATGTCCCCTGAAACCATGGTCACCAGATCCCTGCACCTGCTACACTGGCCTTTGAAGCATTCAGTTTATTCAGGAAATTTCTTTGTTTTTGGTTTAGTGCACTTGTGCTGACCTCCCTGTTTTGTGTCCTGACTTTTCCTTCGCCTGAAGTAGTTCCTATCTACTATCTAATTGGTGAATAGCCTTCTCCCACCTTCCCTGCCCCCTCTCGTAACCAAATAAGAATGTTTTCTTCTCAGTTTAAGCTATTTCTCAAGTTCTCATAATAATACTCTTATGCAATATTTGCCCTTTTGCAACTGACTAATTTCACTCAGGATCATGCCTTCCAGGATCCTCCATGTTATGAAATGTTTCACAGATTCCTCATGGTTCTTTATGAATGCATACTATTCCATTGTGTGAATATAACATAATTTATCCATTCTTCTGTTGATGGACACCTTGGTTGCTTCCATCTTTTTGCTACTGTAAACAATGCTGCAATAAACATGGGTGTTCATATATCTGTTCCTGTAAAGGCTCTTATTTCTCTGGATATATTCCAAGGAGTGGGACTGCTGGATCTTACGGTAGTTCTATTTCTAGCTTTTTAAGGAAGTGCCACATCGATTTCCAAAGGGGTTGTACCCTTGGACATTCCCACCAGCAGTGTATAAGTGTTTCAATCTCTCCACAGCCTCTCCAAAATTTATTATTTTGTGTTTTTTGCATTAATGCCAGCCTAGTTGGAAGATAAAATCTCATTGTAGTTTTGTCTGCATTTATCTAATGGCTAATGATCGTAAATATTTCCTTATCTGTTAGCTACCTGAATGTCTTCTTAAGTGAAGTGTCTATCCATATCTTTTGCCCATTTTTTAATTGGGTTATTTGTCTTTTTGCAGTTGAGTTTTTGCAGTATCATGTAGATTTTAGAGATCAGGCACTGATCAGGAATATCATAGCTAAAAACTTTTTCCCAGTCTGTCGGTAGTCTTTTTACTCTTTTGGTGAAGTCTTTGGATGAGCATAGGTGCTTGATTTTTATGAACTGCCAGTTATCTAGTTTTTCTTCTACATTATTTATAATATTTTGTATAATGTTTATGCCATGTATTAGGGCTCCTAACATTGTCTCTATTTTTTCGGCCATGATCTTTTTCGTTTTAGATTTTATATTTAGGTCTTTGATCCATTTTGAGTTAGTTTTTGTGCATGGTGTGATGTATGGTTCTTGATTCATTTTTTTGCAGAAGGATATCCAGATATGTCAGCACCATTTGTTAGAAAGAGTGTTTTTTCCCATGTAACTGTTTTGGGGACTTTGTCAAATATCAGCTGCTCATATGTGGATATATCTATGTCTGGATTCTCAATTCTGTTCCATTGGGCCATGTATCTGTTGTACCAGTACCAGGCTGTTTTGACTACTGTGCTGGTATAATAGGTTCCAAAATTAGGTAAAGTAAGGCCTCCCACTTTGTTCTTCTTTGTCAGTAATGCCTTATTTATCCAGGGCCTCCTTCCCTTCTATGTGAAGTTGGTGATATGTTTCTCCATCTCATTAAAAATGTCGCTGGGATTTGGATCGGAATTGCATTATATATGTAGATAGCTTTTGGTAGAATAGACATTTTTATAAGGATAAGTCTTCCTATCCACAATCAAGGTATTTTCTTCCACTTATCTAAGTCTCTTGGTTTCTTGGAGAAGTGTACTGTAGTTTTCTTTGTATAAGTCTTTTACATCTCTGGTAAGATTTATTCCTAAGTATTTTATCTTCTTGGCAGCTACTATAAATGGCATTGATTTGGTGATTTCCTTTTCCATGTTCTTTTGTCTGTGTAGAGGAATCCAACTGATTTTTGTATGTTTATCTTGTATCCCAATACTCTGCCGAACTCTTCTATTAGTTTCAGTAGTTTTCTGGAGGATTCCTTAGGGTTTTCTGTGTATAAGATCATGTCATCTGCAAATAGAGATACTTTGACTTATTCCTTGACAATCTGGATCACCTTTATTTCTTTATCTAGCCTAATTGCTCTGGCTAGCACTTCCGGCACAATGTTGATTTAGAGTGGTGATAAAGGGCACCCTTGTCTGGTTCCCGATCTCAATGGGAATGTTTTCAGGCTCCCTCCATTTAGAGTGATGTTGGCTCTTGACTCTGTATAAATGCCCTTTATTTTGTTGAGGAATTTTCCTTTTATTTTTATTTTGCTGAGTTTTTATCATGAATGAGTGTTGAACTTTGTCAAATGTCTTTTCTGCATCAATTGATAAAATCATGTGATTCTTGTCTTTTATTTATGTGGTGGATTACATTAATTGTTTTTCTAATGTTGAACCATGCCTGCATACCTGGTATGAATCCCACTTGGTCATGGTGAATTATTTTTTTGGTATGTTGTTGAATTCTGTTGGCTAGATTTTTGTTAAGGATTTATGCATCTATGTTCATGCGGGACGTAGGTCTATAATATTCTTTTCTTGTGGTGTCTTTACCTAGTTTTGGTATCAGGGATATGGTGGCTTCAAAGAATGAGTTCGATAGTATTCTGTCCTTTTTTATGCTCTGAAATACCTTTAGTAGTAATGGTGTTAACTCTTCTCTGAAAGTTTGGTAGAACTCTACAGTGATGCCATCCAGACCAGGGCTTTTTTTTGTTGGGAGTCTTTTGATTACCTTTTCAATCTCTTCTTTTGTTATGGGTCCATTTAGTTATTCTACCTCCTTTTGTGTTAGTTTTGATAGGTAGTGTGTTTCTAGGAATTCATCCATTTCTTCTAGGTTTTCAAATTTGTTGGAGTATAGTTTTTCGTGGTAATCTGATATGATTCTTTTAATTTCAGTTGGGTCTGTTGTAATATCGCCCCTCTCATTCCTTATTTGGGGTATTTGCTTCCTCTCCTGTTTTTCTTTTGTCAGTTTGGCTAGTGGTTTATCAATTTTGTTGATTTTTTCAAAAAACCAGCTTTTAGTTTTGTTAATTCTTTCAATTGTTTTTCTGTTTTCTATTTCATTTAGTTCAGCTCTAATTTTTATTATTTGTTTTCTTCTGGTGCCTCTGGGTCTCTTTTGTTGCTCTCTTTTTATTTGTTCAATTGTAGGGATAGTTCTTTAATTTTGGCCCTTTCTTCTTTTTGGATGTGTGCATTTATTGACATAAATTGGCCTCTGAGCACCGCTTTTGCTCTGTCCCAAAGGTTCTGATAGGAAGTGTTTTCATTCTCACTGGATTCTCTGAATTTCTTTATTCCATCCTTAATGTCTTCTATAATCCAGTTTTTTTTGAGCAGGGTATTGTTCAGTTTCCAAGTGTTTTTTTCTTTTCCCTGCTTTTCCTGTTATTGATTTCCGCTTTTATGTCCTTATGGTCAGAGAAAATGTTTTGTAATATTTCAATGTTTTGGATTCTGCTAAGGCTTTGTTTATGACCTAATATGTAGTCTATTCTAGAGAATGTTCCATGTGCACTAGAAAAGAAAATATACTTGGTTGCTGTGGGGTGGAATGTTCTATATATGTCTAGGAGATCAAGTTGATTGTGGCATTTAGATCTTCGGTGTCTTTATTGAACTTCTTTCTGAATGTCCTCTCTTTCACCAAAAGTGGTGGGTTGAAGTCTCCTACTATTATTGTGGAGCTGTCTACCTCACTTTTCAGTGCTGATAGAGTTTGTTGTATGTATCTTGCAGCCCTGCCATTGGGTGCATAAATATTTAATATGGTTATATCTTCTTGGTGTATTGTCCCTTTAATCATTATATAGTGTCCTTCCTTATCCTTTATGAGATGGATTTAACTTTAAAGTCTATTTTGTCAGAAATTAATATTTCCACTTCTGCTCTTTTTTGATTGTTGTTTGCTTGATATATTTTTTTCCATCCTTTGAGTTTTAGTTTGTATCTCTAAGTCTAAGGTGTGTCTCTTGTAGGCAGCATATAGAGAGATGTTGTTTTTTAATCCAGTCTGCCACTCTCTGTCTCTTTTTTGGTGCATTTAGTCCATTTTCATTCAGGGTAATTATGGATTGCTATCATTTTGATGTCTTTTTTTTTAGTGTGCTGTTAACAGTTGCATTTTCCCACTTAATTGTATGTGCTGAGTAGATTATATATTGTCCTTTCCTCAAATTTTTGCTGTTGATTTTGTTTCGGCTGAATCTCTATTATTTTCTTGCATTTTATTTTGATGAGTAGGGTAGTTCGTGTCCTTTATGGTTACCTCATTATTTACACCTGTTTTTCTAAATTTAAAACTAACTTTTATTTCTTTGTATCGCCGTATCTTCTTCTCCATATGGAAGGTGTATGATTACATTTCTTAGTCCCTCTTTATTATTTTAATGTTGTCTTTTTTCTATAATAACATCGCTGTTACTCTGTTTTGGGCTTTTTTTTTTTTTTTTTTTTTTAAATCTTGCTTTGTTTTTTTGGATTTCCCTGTCTGGGTTGACTTCTGGTTGCTCTGCCCAGTGTTCTAGTCTTGGTTTGATGTATTATTGATTTTCTAACCAAAGGACTCCGTTTAGTATTTCTTGTAGTTTTGGTTTGGTTTTTATGAATTCCCTCAACTTGTGTTTATCTGGAAATGTCTGAATTGCACCTTCATATTTAACAGGCAGTTCGCTGGATATATGATTCTTGGCAGGCATTTTTTTCCTTCAATTCTTTATATACGTCATCCCATTGCCTTCTTGCCTGCATGGTTTCTGTTGAGTAGACTGACCTTATTCTTATTGGCTCTCCTTTGTAGATGACTTTTTTGTTTATCCCTCGCTGCTCTTATATTTCTCTCTTTATCTTTAGTTTTGGCAAGTTTGATTATAGTACATCTTGGTGACTTTCTTTTAACATCTACCTTATGTGGAGCTTGATGAGTATCTTGGATAGATATCTTCTCATCTTTCACAATATCAGGGAACTTTTCTGACAAAAAAATCTTCGGCAGTTCTCTCTGTATTTTCTGTTGTCCCTCCCTGTTCTGGTACTCCAATCACTCATAGGTTAATTTTCTGAATTGAGTCCCACATGATTCTTAAGGTTTCTCCATTTTTTAAAATTCTTTTATCTGATTTTTTTCAAATATATTAGTGCCAAGTGGTTTATTTTCGAGTTCAGAAATTCTAGCTTCTACTTGCTCAATTCTGTTCCTCTGACTTTCTATTGAGTTTTCTACTTCTGTAATTTTATTGTTAATCTTCTGAATTTCTGATTGCTGACTGTTTATTAAATTAAATTTTTCATTATATTCCTGAATAATCTTTCTAATTTCTTCAGTTGCTTTATCTGTGTGTTCCTTGGCTTGTTCTGCATATTGCTTCATTTCCTTCCTTATGTCTTGAAGGGTTCTGTGTATTAAACTTTTCTATTCTGCATCTGCTAATTCCAGGAATGCACTTTCATCTAGAAGATCCCTGGGTTCTTCGTTTTGAGAGCCTGTTGAGGTGATCATGGTCTGTTTCTTTATGTGACTTGATATTGACTGTTGTCTCCGAGCCACGTATAAGTTATTGTATTAGTTTATGCTTGCTTACTGTGTCATAGCTTCTTGCTTTGTTTTGTTTTGGTATAGCCCTATGTGTCGCTTGAGTGAGCTAGCTTGATTATTTTCGCCTTTGGAGCTCTGACATCTGGTGCCCAGCTGGCTAGAGCTGTTATCAGGTATTTCAGTCTAACAGTCCATTCAGTTTTCTTGTATGAATGCAGCTCAGGTTTCCAGGTAGGTGATCATCAAGTGTGTGGTACAAACTCTGTCCTACTACCTTAGAGGGGTAGGGGTGATTGGTGTATATAACGGTACCTGATTGTAGCAGGGGGTCATGCTCTGAATAAGGTGAGGGGGCTGAGAACCGACCCCCGAATGTCTCCAAGGAACACACATCTGTGTTCCCTAGAGAATGCAGGGGGTGAATTCTGCAGATGGACCATGGGTACCCAAAGTTTTTGCTTGTAAGTACTGGGAGGTACCGGTCTTCTTCGGACCTCTGTCACAGATGGCTGGGTGACATCAGTGGAGCTACCAGTCCTTAGGCCTGTGATGTCAGTAGCTGAGGACCTTGTTTAATAGGAAAAGCAATGTGAAACATCAAACACCCACCTCTGCACCGTGCAGCTGAAATGGTTGGAGTCTGCCAACAAAGGCGTATTCTCCCGAAATATGCCCACACAGGTCCTTGCAGAAGGGAAAGTTGCTCAAGGTCCGTGGACAGTTTATGCCTAGACAGGAGCCACTTAGGTCCTGAGCTCCCCTGGTTAGTGGAGCTAGCAAATTATCTTTTCCCCCAAATGCAATTTTTTTCCTTCCCCGAGGCCAAGAGGGTTGCTCTAGGTGCTCAACAATGCCTATTTCCAGCCCAGAGAATTCAGCCACTGAAGACTAGAAGAATCCCAGCTGTCATGGTCCCCAAACCTTCTTTTGGCCCAGGACAAGAATTATTCCCGAAGACAACTCATCAGACATGGAAGGGACTGGACAATGGGTTGGAGAAAGATGCTGACGGAGAGTGAGCTACTTGTATCAGATGGACACTTGAGACTGTGTTGGCATCTCCTGTCTGGAGGGAAGATAGGAGGGCAGAGAGGGTTAGAAACTGGCAAAATCGTCACAAAAGGAGAGACTGGAAGGAGGGAGCGGGCTGACTCATTAGTGGGAGAGTAAATGGGACTTTGGAGTAAGGTGTATATAAGCTTATATGTGACAGACTGACTTGATTTGTAAACTTTCACTTAAAGCACAATAAAAATTATATATATATATATATATATAAAAAAAAGAGTGAAAGAAAGTCCTACCAATAAAACTGTCATTCCACAGTCACTGTGGACCTACCGGAAGTTATGGCTCCCTGAGGAGGAACATCAGAGTCTAAAAGCTTTAGATAAGGAACACACTTCGCTAAAATATTCCATTCAGTTCCTGAACAAATAAAGAATTAACAATAACAAGCCATCAAGGAACGGACAGCATCCAGAGTTACTACAACGTATTATCTAAAATGTCTAGTTCCTCCTCAATGAAAAAAAGAAAGAAAATCATGAGACATGCAAAGGAACATGGAAGTATGACCTGCATATCAGCAATGATGCAGGCAAAATAACTGCCTGTGAGACCAACAAAAAGTTGACTGTAACAGAGAACAATTTCACAGAACTACTTTCTTTGAACAGTTAGAGAAAGGTATGATGAGAATGTCATGTCAATGAAGAATATTAATGAAGAGATATAAATTACTTTTTTAAAATGGAAATTACACAGTTGCAATGGGTATAATTTGCCAGTAACTGGAAAATTTAAATTTAGATGGACAGAAGTTATGGAATTGAAGCACAGTGTCTAAAGAATGAAGACAAATGAACCAGGCCTCCGAAAAATATGGGGTGCCATTAAGGACACCACCGAATGGGTTATGGGAATAACATAAGGAGAGGAGTGAGAAGAGGGAAGGAGGGAGTGATAATAGGAGAGAAGGAGGGAGGAAGTAAGGAATTAAAAGGAATAATTTCTATAATGTTCAGAAATGTATTTTAAAAAATAACCTGCACATCTAGGCAGCTTCTGTATTTCCCAGGAGGTAAAATGCAGGGATCTACAAATAAATATAATAAAAATGCTAAAAGCTAAATACAAGCTGAAAATCTCTAAAGCAGCAAGAAAAAAATACATCATTGACAACAGAAACACAGCAAGATTAAAAGGTGATCTCTAAGCAGAAAGACATGAGGCTAGAAGGCAGAGGGACAGTATCTGTCAAGTTATCAAAGGAAGCAAAAATGTCAGCCAAGGACCTTTTATGCGGTAAAGCTATAATTAAAAAAAATTATTGCCAATTAAAAAATTTCCAATTAAAGAAAGATGGAGAGAATTGGTCTCCAGCTCATCTCTCACGAGAAAGACTAAAAGAGTAACTCAATACAAAGATCTGTTTAAAAACGCATATTTTAAAAGTGCATGTGCTACCTTCTTTATCCTCTTCTTTTAAAACAAATCATATGAAATGATATGCATTGTTGAACCTATGCTATATACAAAATTAATACATGTGTAATATGTGGACGAAGGTAGTGCAAAGGAAGTGAGTGGGGAAAAGATTATAACTGCTAAAAAATGAGAATAGATATTGAAGTATAATTATATGCGCATATTTATAACAATATCAATACATGTATGTACACACATGTAATATACATATGTATGAATAAATTATATATAATAAGTAGAATTAAGATATAAAACCATTTTGTTGTAGTTCCTCTGAAATGACTCTTCTGATTCCTATATTATTTAAGGAAAACTGTACAAAACCATTATCATCCACATGGTATCAGACTTGCATTATGTTCAGATGTAATGGGTGACAATAACAACATACCCAAAAGATGGACAACTGCATAGTACTAAAACTAAATTAGTATTAAAGTACAATGAATGTTTTCTAACCTTAAGGTGTTAACATAATTTGAAGGGAACCCATAAAGAAGGAAAATGAAAAAATGCAGAAAAAGTTACAAAATTAAAAACTTGCACTGCAATAAAGAGAGTAAAACACCAAGAAAGGAAGCAAAGTAAAGGTCTTCCAAAAGCAACACCTTGGAGAACACTTTCTATCTCATTCTATGAGTCTAACATTACATTGTTATCAAAGCTAGAAAAATACACCAGTAGGGAAACAACAAAACAACTACAGAGAAATACGTTTTATGGATATGCCTACAAAAATCCTGAACAGAATGCTAGCAAAATCCAGCAGATAATTACAGGATTATATTCCACGTTCAAACAGAAGGTATTCCCATCACACAAGTTGGCTGAATATATAAAAGTTCATACGCGTAGTACAGCACATTGAGAGAACGAAGAGCAAATTTACATCACCGCAGTGTAGAAGCAAACTGGACCCAACCCAACAGCTTTTCGTGATGAAAATCCTCGAACTAGAATTAGAAGGATACTTAACATCAAAAGGAAATTTATTAAAAACCCCAAACTAGCATCGCATTCAATAGAGAAATACTAGGAGCACCCCACTAGCACCAAGAACAAAAGTAGGATGCCTGCTTTTGCCATTTGTATTCAACTGTACGCCCAGAGCTCTAGCCAGAGAAATTCAGCAAGATAGAGATGGCATCAAATCAGAAGTGAAAAAGCAAAACTATCTCCTCCCACATATAACATAAACTTATGATAAAAAAATTCTATAAAATCCACAAAAAAGAAAAACAACAAAAACCATCAGAGACAGTAAATAGGTTAAAATTGTAGGACACAATATCAAAATGAGCTAAGTCCAGTGTATTTCTCTGCACCAGAAATATACATTCTGAAAGGAAATCATTAAAACATTCGCACTTAAAACTGATTCAAAGTTTAGTACAAAGTAACTTTATATCTACATAAGCATAAAACAAACTGGTCACTAATTTACTAGCAATGTCTTTCTATATAGTCTTGGGCTTTTCTTTGTGGATCAGTTTTTGATTAGCAGCTCAACCTCCACTTACTTGACTTTTCTCACTTTTGTGCATAATGTGGTACTGCAGTTCCCGTTGGTTATTTACACAGACTCACACAAGGGTACTCCCTGTGTTTGTATCATGGCAAAGAGCATTGCTGGCCCTCCTGGCTAGAGTTACTGGATCAGCAGACATGGATGTACAAGATGGTTCTCTCAAAATGGATCAAAGTTCTGTTGTCTATAACATCACCCATCCATGCCCAGGAACGGCTTATGTAGGGTTCAGTTGCATATGGGGTGAATGTAGCAGAGTTAGACTCAACAGCCCACCCCCAGCTCTTGTGTATTAGAATGAAACAGTAGATTGCCCCAAGAGACCTGCAGAGATAAGGAGTTTCCTTTTAGAAGGATTTGTGCTAATTCTTTAAATGTTTGGTAGAAACCCTCTGTGAAGCCATATGGTCATGGGCTTTTCTTTGTGGATCAGTTTTTGATTAGTGACTCAATCTCCACTTTTCATGTTGTTATCAATAGATGGCTTCGTGTCCCTTCCACCTCAGGGCAACTCCATGCAGAATGGAATGAAATTCTCTCCTGTTCATCACCTGTTCTCTCCAGTGCCTCTCCTGCTTCCTTCCTCCCTCAGGTGTTACTTTCGGGAATTAACACACAGGTCCTCACTGATATCTGATAGTAGAAACAGGACAGATTATGCCAGGTTCAGCCCTCATTTCCAAAGCAGCTAGGAACATACCAGAGCCATTTCTGACCCTACCTGCAGAGGCCCACCTCAGCAATCCTGTTATACCCTGAGAAGCTTAGACCAGAGAACCAGGTGAAGAAGTTAAGGCTACTGTCATGATGCCTGCAGCTCTGAGCCTCATGTTCACAGTCCTGGAATTACTGGGTGAGAGTCCAATAAGATGGTATACACCTTAGAGAAAAAGGAGATGCAGGGAAGGGGCTAGGTCATGTTGACACTCTCCCCTACCCATCAAGGAAGCCACTTCTTACCAGTGATGTTAAGGTCATACTGTTTGATGATGACTTCATTCCAAAAATAGGGGTTGCTCTGAAAGAGAAATGGGATTTTTGCATTTGTTATTAGGATGGATGAGCTTTTCCGCATGGGAAAAAGGAGTAGATGGGGACAGCAAAAACATCTTTTTAGGAGACCTGCCTTTCAGGGAGTCCTGCCCCTGTCTGTTTTCATGAATGAATCCTTTCCCACTCCCCTTCCCCACCTGACCTCTGTCCTGACCTCCAGATTTATCATGTAGCTGAGCGTGTCTTCCTCTTCCTCACTGATCACCTGGTGGTTCATAATGTGCATGGGGTCAAGGTGCTTTCAGAGGGCAGGCAGAGAAGGGCTAGCAGCAGTCAAAGCCCACCTGGCCAGCAACCAATAGCTGGGATAGACAGTCTCCCACACCTCCTATCATTGTCACCCCCACCCCTACTACCCCACAACCATGGCTCTTCCTCATATGTCCCTTGGGGCATTGAAGGTGGCCTTTGTGCTCATCTGAGTTTCTTAAACGTGCATATTCATTTCTTACTTAAAATGTGATGCTTTTGGTCATTAGTTCTTCAAGTTTTCTTTTGTTCCTATTTTTGTTCCTATTTTGGTGTACTTGATGATGAGCCATAGGACATTTAAACAAACAAAAAATACTTGCCATCAAATTAATTCCTACTCATTCTGAATGTTGAGGACAGAGTATAACAACCCCATAGGATTTCCAAAGATGTAAATCTTTATGGAAGCAGACTGCAATCCTACTCTTGCAGAGCAGATGGTGGGTTCAAAGTACAGACCGCCCACTCTTTGGCCAAACCCAGAGCCACTGCCTTGCATTCTTCCTGCTTACTTTTTTTTCTATGACTGGAAAATTTTAATTTTCTGTCATTAAAAGTGTATTGATTCCTTTTTCTGCCTGCTCAAGTCTTCTGTTGAGACTCCCTATTAAAGTTTTCACTTTAGTAATTTTACTTTTTAGCTCCCAAAAGCTCCCTTTTGTATCTTCTATCACTTTACTAGTATTCCCATTTTATAGAATCACAGATTTTTTTTCTCTCTTTAGTTCTTCGTCCATATTTGCCTTTTGTCCTCTGAGCATATTTAAGAGTGCCTTTATTTTTCTAGTAAGTTCAATATCTGTATTTACTCAGAGTTCTATCAGTTTTGTCACTGTGAATTAGCATTCTTCCCTGTTGTTGTTGTTCTTATGCATTCCTTTGATATTGCTGAGTTTGAGCAGTTTTAGTATTAGCTCTGGGAAACAGAGTCTTTACGCTTCTACGCATTTGCCCTACTTGCTGTTGAGAGTTGCTTTATTCTTCCATTCTGTAACTTCTCCAAGCCTTTTTTTTTTTTTATCTTTTTATGTCATTATGTTACTGTTGAGAATATACACAGCAAAATATACAGCAATTCAATAGTTTCTGCATGTACAATTCAGAAGCATTGCTGCCAAGTGGATTCCAATTCACAGCGACCCTGTTGAACCAAGAATGACTGCCCCATAGGGTTTCCAAAGATGTCATCTTTATGGAAGCAGAGTGCCACATCTTTCTCTTGTGGAGCCGCTAGTAGGCTTGGACCGCCAGCCTTACAGTTATCAGCTGAGTGCTAAACCACTGAGACAGCTTGGTCCTTATATACAATTTAGTGACATTGATTACATTCAAGTCATGCAACTATTCACCCTCCTTTTCTGGCTTTTCCTCCCCCATTTACACAAACTCACTCTTCCCTTATTTTCCTATCTATTCTCAAGTTACTGTTGTCAGTTTGGTCCCATATGTTGTTGTTGTTGTTAGGTAGGCTCAAATCAGCTCCTATCCGAAGTGACCCCATGTACAACAAAACTGGTCTTCGGTCACCAGTGTTCAATGCATCATCTCTACTCTTCAGATGATCTCTAAGTTCAGGTGGGACATGCTCAAGGTCATATTTTGGCTCTCGTGGTCTTGTTCTGATTTTCTTCAGCTTCAGCTTGAACTTGCATATGAGCAATTGATGGTCTGCTCCACAGTCGGCTGCTGGCCTTGTTCTGATGGATGATATTGAGCTTTTCCATCATCTCTTTCCACACATGTAGTCAATTTGATTTCTGTGTGTTCCGTCTGGTGAGAACCATGTGTATAGTCACCATTTACGTTGGTGAAAGAAGGTATTTTCAATGAAGAAGTCATCGGTCTTGCAGAATTCTATCATTCGATCTCTGGCATTGTTTGTATCACCAAGGCCACATTTTCCAACTACTGATCCTTCTTCTTTGTTTCCAACTTACACATTCTAGTTGCCAGTAATTATCAATGCATCTTGATTGCATGTTCAAGCAATTTCAGACTGCTGCAGCTGATAAAAATCTACTATTTCTTCAACTTTGATCCTAGTGGTTGGTGGCGTATTAACTGGTCTTCCTTGTAGGTGTATGGATATTATCCCATCACTGACAGTGTTGTACTTCAGTAATAGATCTTGAAATGTTCTTTTTGACAATCAATACAACACTGTTCCTCTTCAAGTTGTCATTCCCTGAATAGTAGGCTATAAGGTTGTCCGATTCAAAATGGCCAATACCAGTCCATTTCAGCTCACTAATGTCTAGGATATTGATGTTTATGCATTCCATTTCATTTTTGACAATTTCAAATTTTCCTAGATTCATACTTGTACATTCCAAGTTCTGATTATTAATGGATGTTTCCAGCTGTTTCTT
This sequence comes from Loxodonta africana, assembly GCF_030014295.1. Classification (NCBI taxonomy): domain Eukaryota; kingdom Metazoa; phylum Chordata; class Mammalia; order Proboscidea; family Elephantidae; genus Loxodonta; species Loxodonta africana. The sequence continues at coordinate 208,054 of NW_026975027.1, forward strand.
CTCATCTTGAGCTGTGCCACATCAGCAAATGAAGGTCCCGGAAGCTTTACTCCGTCCACAACATTAAGGTCAACTCTACTTTGTGGAGTCAGCTCTTCTCCAATCATCTTTTGAGTGCCTTCCAACCTGCGGGGCTCATCTTCCAGCACTATATCAGACAATGTTCCACTGCTATTCATAAGGTTTTCACTGGCTATTGTCTTTCAGAAGTAGACCGCCGGGTCCTTCTTCCTAGTCTGTCTTAGTCTGGAAGCTCAGCTGAAATCTGTCCTCCATGGGTGACCCTGCTGGTATCTGAATACCAGTGGCATAGCTTCCAGCATCACACCAACACGCGAACCCTGAAAAGTACAACAAACTGACAGACACGTGGGGTGCAAAAACCTAGAGTACAAAAACCAAAACGAAAGAACATACTCACCATTTCTCAAGCTGAAAGAATCGAAATGGATTGACTCAGTGGCTGCAACAATGGGCACAAGCACAACAACGATTGTGAGGATGGCACAGAATTGGAAGTGTTTCGTTCTATCACGCGTAAGTTATCTATGAAAAAAAAATTTTTTTTTTTTTTTTGTTATCTATGAGTCAGTATTAATTCGATGTGCCTAAAACCAAGTTGCACTTGTGAAAGATTGTATGGGGAAAATATTAAACGACACGATGCATCAAAAGAAGATGGAAGGAGTACACAGAGTCATTGTACCAAAAAGAACTTGTTGATGCTCAACCCTTTCAGGAAGTACCATGTGATCAAGAACCGAAGGTGTTGAAGGAAGAAGTCCAAGCTTCACTGGAGGCATTGGTAAAAACAAAAAAAACAAGACTCCAGGAATAGACAGAATACCAAGTGAGATGTTTCAAAAAATGGACCCAGACCTGGAAGCACTCACTCATTTACACCAAGAATTTGGGAGATGGGAACCTGGCCAATCAATGGGAAGAAATTGATATTTGTGCCCAATCCAGAGCGAGGTGATCCAACAGAATGCAGAAATTATCAAATAATACCATTACTATCACACACAAGTAGAATTTTGCTGAAGATCATTTGAAACCAAATGCAGTAGTACATCAACAAGGAACTGCCAGAAATTCAAGCTGGAGACAGAAGAGGACATGGAATGAGGGATATCATTGCTGATGTCAGATGGATCCTGGCTGAAAGCAGAGAATACCTAAAACATGTCTACCTGTGCATTAATGACCATGCAAAGGCATTCAACTGTGTGGATCATAACAAATTATGAATAACAGTACGAAGAATGGGTATTCCACAACACTTAACTGTTTTGATGAGGAATCTACATAGACCAAGGTATGGTCATTCTAATAGCATGAGGGGATACTGCATAGTTTCAAATCAGGAAGGTGACTTAGGGTTGTATCCTTTCACCATACTTATTCAGTCTACACGCTGAACAAAAAATCCATGAAGCTGGACTATATGAAGAAGAAAGGGGCATCAGGATTCGAGGAGGACTTACTCACTACCAGTGATATGCAGATGACACAGCTTTGATGGCTGAAAGTGAACAGCACTTGAAACACTTACTCATAATATCAAAAACCACAGCCTTCAATATGGATTACAATTTAAAGAAAACAAAAACCCTCACAGTCAGACCAGGAAGCAATGTCATGATAGAAGGAGAAAAGATTGAATTTGTCAAGGATTTCATTTTACTTGGATTCACAATCAATACCCATGGAAGCAGCTATCAAGAAATCAAAAGAACTGTTGCACCAGGCAAATTTGTTGCAAAAGACCTCTTTAAAGTGTAAACAAGCAAATATGTCATTTAAGCTATAAAGTGCACATGACCCAAGCCATGGTTTTTTCAATCACCTCAGGTACATGCGAAAGCTGGACAAAGAATAAAGAAGACTGAACTGATGCATTTGAATTACAGTGTTGGCGAAAAATATAGAATATACTGTGGACCCCTAGAAGAAAGAACAAATCTATATTGGAAGAAGTAAAACACAGCCAGAATGCTCCTTAGAGGAAAGGATGGTGATACTTTGCCTCACGTGCTTACGATATATTATGAAGGGACCAGTCCTCGAAGAAGGACATCATATTTGGTAAAGTAGTTGTCATTGTTGTTAGGTGCCATCTAGTCAGTTCCAACTCATAGTGACCCTATATAAAACAGAACGAAACACGGCCTGATCCTGCCTGGACCTTTCCCATCCTCACAATTGTTGTTATGCTTAAGCCCATTGTTGGAGCCACTGTGTCAGTCTGTCTTGCTGGGAACCTCCCTCTTTTTCACAGACCTGTAAAGTAGGTGGTCAGTTAAAAAGAGGAATACCCTCAACAAGGTTGGTTGACACAGTTGCTGCAAAAGCAGGCTCAAGCATAACAACAATTGTGAGGATAACAAAGGCCCAGGCAGAGTTTGTAGGGTCTTTATGAATCAGAACCAACTCTAAGCATCTAACAACAACATTGCAAATGATACTGCTTACTTGATTTCCTTTTCTGATCTCTTATCGTTGCAGTACAGAAAACCCAAGTGATTGGTGTGTTGATCTTGTAGCCTGCCACCTTCCTTTGTTTTTCTATTTGTTTTAGCAGATTTGTTGTGAAACCTTTAGGGTTTTATATGCATGTTGGGTCATTTCCATACAGTTTTATGTCTTCTTTTCTACTTTGGATACATTTTTTCTTTCTGTCTTTCTTTCCTCCCTCCCTTCCCTCCTTTTTTTCTTTATTCTTACTGTGCTCACTAGGACTTCCAGAACAATATTGAATATAAGTTGTGATAGGGGCCATCCTTGTCTCATTCTCCTTACAAAGGGAAGTCTCTGGACTTTCTTCGTTGACTTTGATATTGTCTCTTGGTTTTTCATAGATGCCCTTAATCGCATTAATGCCATTTCCCCTCTATTTCTATTTTGTCAAAAGTTTTAATAAGGAAATGGTGTAGGGTTTTATTAAAATAATTTCCTACATATATTAAGATGATCATACAGTGTTTCTTTTTTTTCAGTGTGGTATATTACACTGATTGATGCTGAATGGTGAGCCAGCCTTGGATCCCTGGAATAAATACAATTTGATCGTGGTACAATTTTTTGTTGAATGTGCTATTGGATTCTGTTTGCTAAAATTTTGTTGAGAGTTTTTATGTTTATATTTATGAGGGATATTGGTTATAGTGTTCTTTTCTGGTGATGTCTTTGTCTGGCTTTGGTATCAGAGTCATGCTGGCTTAATAGAACAAGTGAAGAAACACTCCTTTCTGTCCTGTATTTAGGAAGAGTTTGAGTAGGATCAATGTCATTTCTTCTCTGAAGGTTTACTAAATCCTCCAGTGAGGCCATCTGGTCATCTGGTTTTTTTTTTTGCTCGTTGGGGAGAGCGAGGTGTTTGATGACAGATTGAATCTCCTCTTTTCTTATGGGTTATTGGATATTTTTTTTATTTGTGTGTATATGTGTGTTAGTAGCAGTAGGTTATGTTCTAGGTGTATGTGCATTTCATTTAAGCATTCCAGTTTGTTGAAATGTGACTTTTCATAGTATTCTCTTATGTTCCTTTTCATTTATCTATTGCAATGTCTCTATCTTCATTTCTTATTTTGGTTATTTGCATTTTCTCAGTTTTTTCGTTTCAGTCTAGGAAGTGGATTGCCTATTTTATTGATTCTTTAAAAGAACCAACTTCTGGTTTCATTGACTCTTTCAATTGTTTTTCTATTTTCAAGATCATTCATTTGTCCCAGGATCTTTATTATTTTCTTTTTTTCTGATATTTTGGTCTTTTTCTGATGTTCCCTTTCTATTTCTTCATGGTGGAGTTAAACCATCGATTTGGGATCCTCATTCATTCTTAATGTAATCACTCAGTGCTAATAATTTCCCTCAGCAATTCCTTCAGTATGTCCTATAGGTTTCGGTATAGTGTATCTTCATTCTTGTTTAATTCTAATTTTTTTTTAATATCTCCTCTCTTTTCTTCTATAATCCTTTGTATCTTTAGTAGTGTGCTATTAATTTCCTTGTATTATCCAGCCCCTTTACTTCCCTGTTTTGGTTTCTAACTTCATTCTGTTGTAGTCTCAGAAGATGCTTTGTATGGTTTCAGTCTCTTTATGTTTATTAAAGTTTGCTTTGAACACTAAAATATTGTCTATATTGGAGAATAATCCTAGTTCATTGGAGAAGAATGTATGTAGAGCTGCTGCAGGGCAGAGTGTTCCATAAATGCCTGTTAGGTCCACTTGTTTAATAGTGGTAGTTAAGTCTCCTGTTTCTTCATTGATCTGCTTTGTAGCTCCTTCCATAACAGAAAATGCTGTATTAAAGTTTCCTACTATTGTAACTTTTCATACATTGGTAGCACAATCATTAAGAGCTTGGCTGCTAACCAAAACGTTGGCAGGTCGAACATACCCAACAGCTCTGCAAGAGAAAAGACAACCTATTTTATTAAAAATTTAGCCTTGGAAACTCTGTGGGGCAGTTCTACTCTGTCCTGTAGCATAGTTAGGAGCTGGGATTGATTCAACTGCACAAAACAACAACTATTATTGCACACCTTTCCATTCTCTGCTCAATTCTGTCAGAGATTGCTTCATATGTTTTGAGGCTCTGATGTTACATGTGTATTTGTAATTGTTATGCCTTCTTGAATTGACATAGTTATTCTTTTATCTTCTATAATATTAATTTAATGCTTAATTTTTCAGATATTATCACACCTGTTTTGTTTCGGTTGCTATTTGCATTGACCTTTTTTTTTTCCATGTTTCAGCTTTTAAACTATGTATATCCTTCTTCCTAAGGTGTAGAGAGCATGTAGATGTATCATGCTTTTTTTTTCCTTTGTGTGTGTGTGTTTTCTATTTTTTAAATTCATTCTGCCACTCTCCACCTCTTGATAGGAGTATTTAATCTATTTCCGGTCATGGTGATTATCAGTTTGGGTGGATTTACTTCTGCCATTTTGTTATACTTTTTTCTTCTTTTAATTTTTGTGAAATTTATAGTTTCTTTGTTCTTTACTTTCAGTGCTGAATTCTTTACAAACATGGGCATTTCTTCATCTTATTTATTATTTTCCTATGAGTCCTGAGACATTTTGTTTGCTTTATTATTTATTTTCAGGACTGATTTCTTTTTATTTACTTTTTTGTGCTTTCCATGAGATATGTATTTAACACCTCACATTTATAACAAACTGATGTATCTTGATAACACCTGAACTTCCCTAACACAAATAATTCCGTGTTGACACTTATCTTCCCTGTTCTTTAGGTGCTATTATCAATTACATCCTAGTCTCTTTGCTTTCCTGTACTATGAATGTAAACTATTTTATTGTTGTATGTATTTAGCTCCTATTTTCTGCATATAACTTTGCCTTAGTTAAGTATTCTCCACCCAAAAGTATCTTAGGTGTCATGTTTATACTGACAATGCTTTTGTGCATGTACCCCTTCAGGCTCTCTTTAGTGCCATTACCTTTCTTTGTGGAAGAGTCCTTTTAGTATTTCTTAAAGGGCTGATCTGGTGCTAACAAATTCCCTTAATTTTTGCTCATCTGAGAATGTCTTAATTTCTTCCTTGTTTCTGAATGATATTTTTGCTGTGTATATTATTCTTGCCTTTTTTTCTCTTTCTGCACTTTAAATATGTCATCCATCACTTTCTTGTCTCTGTGGTTTCTGAAGATATAACCAAAACCGATTGCCACTGAGTCAGTTTAGACTCATAGTGATCCTACAGGACAGAGTAGAACTGTCCCATAGGGATCCTAAGGAGCAAATGGTACATCTCAACTGCCAACTTTTGGACAGCGAAGCACTGTGCCATCAGGGTCCTTTATGAAGGTAAGTCAGAGCACTTACTTGGGACAATTTGTATATAACAGTTCTCTTTTCTCACTCTCTCCAAATATTCTCTTTGTTCTTGGTTCTTAGGAGTTTGGTTGTGAAATGCCTTGGTGCATTTCTTTTAGGTTTTATCTTAAATGTAGTTCACTGAGCTTCTTGGAGATTATATTTCCTTTCTTTTGTGATGTTTGGGAAGTATTCTGCCATTATTTCTTCAAAAAGCCTTTCTGGCCCTCTCACTCTCGTCTCTGCCTGGTGCACTCGTAATGCATAAGTTATTTTTCTTCATGGTCTCCCACATCTCTCTTAGGCTTTGTTTGTTTTCCTTCATTCCTTTTTTTTTTTTTTTCCTGTTGCTCCTCAGACTAAGCTTTCTCAGTGTTCTGTCTTTATGTCCACTGGATGTCTTTGTTATTTCCATTCTACTTTTGTGTCCTGCCATTTTGCAGATCATCTCTTGACCTGTAAAATTGTATATATATATTTTTCAGTTTTCTATCTTATTAAAGTTCTTGTTTTTTCTTTTTTGTATTGTTTTTTCTGATTCCTTTTAGATCTTTTTCTGTACGTTTCATTATTTCTTTGAACATATATAATAATAACAACACAATCTTTGTTGAGTATTTCCATTATATGACCTTTCTCAGGGACAATTTATTTCCTCTTATTTTGGTCATTGTATGAGCTATGCTTTCCTGTGTCAACGTATGCTTCATTACTCACTGTTGTCTTTTAGACGTTGAGATGTACTGATTTATTTAATTTGTTTGATTAATAAACCAGGAGAGTGACTTCGTCCCCTTCTCTTTAGGTTTCTCTTCTTTCTCATTGTTTCTTCTGGAGGTTCAAAGAACCTTCCATCCTAGCTGTGGTCACTCAGCCATACTGTCCCTAGACAGCTTCCTTAGATGTCTTGGTCAAACTTATGTCAACCTTACCTCTTTGTTTTTCAGGCTGACAGTTCTACTCTTCTGTCTTGCATTTTGTTCTTTGTAAGCTGTCAGGTGACTGGTAGGTGTTTCCTAGTCTTTTCTCTGTTGTAACAGAAGGCCAGTGGTATTGGATCTCCCCATGTTCTAGCCAGGGGAATAGTTTTTGTTTTTCTATATCACAGCTAGAATGGCACATTACCTGCATCGGTTCCAGGGAGATACGTGGCCATGTCACCAGTCATCTCTATGTCATAGCAAATTGTCAACATACTCTGGAATATGCTGCACCCTAGGAAATGTATCAGACGTGTCTGGAGCTTTGGGATTTTCTGTTGTGCTGGAAGGGGCAAAGGTGGAGTTTCTTCTGACATTATACCGAAGAGATTTGCTTAAGGGACTGGAAGTGCCAGTTGGCTTGGTGTGGCACTCTGTCACAGATGCATAAGGTGAATTGGTTCAGGCTCCCACAGAAAGGCTGAGGCATAGAGCTAGGGACCCTTCTCACCATAGGCTATGTGGTGATGGGGGCAGTGCCCTTCAGACAGTAGCTTGTTGTGGGGCCCTATCATGTGAATAAGTACTACTGGCTAGCAGTGCAGTGCTGCCAGTGGTAGGTCCCTGGCTCATTGGAGTCCATTGCATGTGATAGAGGCATGGCTAAGAGGAGGCAATGCTGGAGGACGATGGGTAAAACTTGCAACTCTGGGGCCAAGGACCCTGATTCACTTCTGTGGCAGTGGGTAAGTGGGTACTAGGGTTTGCCTGAAGAGTTGCTCTCCTACTGCTGGTAAGTGATCCCAAGTACTAATCCTGGACTCTCCTACCAATACCCTCACCTCACATTTTGAGCACACACCCTCATTGTTCCTCCTATCCTGCGTCCCTCCTTAGGGGTATATTCTCTGCCATTCCTACCATCTGCTCATGTATTTTACCCAGGCCATTCCGCACCACTTTACTCTGCCTGTATTTTCCTGGAGTTCCTGGAACTCAATTCTGTGCTGCATTCAAGCATTACTCTCTGTCAGGTCTGGCCAACGGCAGTGTATGCCTTTCCCATCTTGTTAAACCTTTCCATGTCTGTTTATTCTGTATCTAGGTCTCAGTCTGAGTCTTCCATTTTGCTCCTGCCCTGGGTCTTGTTTCATTTGGAGATGCCACCAACAGCCTTCTTAAAATGGCCATACTAGCTGGGCTGGTGAGTAGAGCATGAAAGTTCTACACATATCCTCCCCACTGTCCCTGCTACCACTTTCACCTAATTTGTGAATCAGGCTAGTTCTCCAGTCCTTCCTTGGAGAGAGTTCTGAGATTGCCAAATTCATCAATCTTGTTTTTTTCCTCTCATTGTCTTAGGGGGGCGTGAGTGTACCATATTAACGCTGCCTGCTCACTGGAAGTCCTCTTTCTGACCCTTCTTATGTCATCCTTTCTTTATTCAAAATCTACTTCATTGCCATGAATTTTTATTTTCTTTCAGATTTCTGACAAATGGCTTCTACCAGTTTGTTTGTTTCCTGGAATTTTTGTTCAGGGAAGGAATGTGAAGCACTTACGTGAACTCCTCCTCAATTAAATTAAACTAATAATTCTCGGGTGTGGGAGGAATTCAGCATGCATAGTCATTTAGAGAGGAGATAAAGGTTAAAAGGCTTGTAGGTACCTATGACCAAGAACCTGTGGGATTGAAGGAAGAAATTGAAGCTACACGGCAGGTGTTGGTCAAAAACATAGGAACTGACAGAATACCCATGGAGATGCTTCAACAAATGAATATGGTACTGAAAGCGCTCACAGCAACCTGGCCAATCTACTAGAAGACATCCATATTTGATACTATTCTAAAGAAAGGTGATCCAGCAGAGTGCAGAAATTATCAAAACAATACCATTAATATCACATGCAGGTAAAATTTTGCTGAAGATAAATTAAAAACGGTTGCAGCAGTATATCAATTGGGAACTTCCATAAATTCAAGTTGGATTCAGAAGAGGACACAGAAAAAGTGTTATCATTGCTGATGTCAGATGGGTCATGGCTGAAAGCAGAGAATACAGGAAAGATATCTACATGTGTTTTATTGGCTATGCAAAGGAATTCAATTTTGAGGATCAAAATGAATTATGGATAACATTGTGAACTATGGGGATTTTAGAACACTTAATTTTGCCGATATGGAACTGGTACATGTACCACGCATCATTTCTGAGGTAGAACAAGGGAATACTGTGTGGTATGCACCACGGTTGTATCCTTTCACCATACATACTCAATTTATATGCTGATCAATTAATGCGAGAAGCTGGAGTGTCTGAAGAAAAATCTGCCATCAGGACTGCAGGAAGACTCATTAATAATCTGAGAGAGGCAGATGATACAGCCTTGCTTACTGAAGGCAAAGTGGGCTTGAAGCACTTACTGATAAAGATCAAAGACTACAGCCTTCGGCATGGAATACACCCCAACATAGAGAAAAGAAAAATCCTTAAAACTGGGCCAACAAGCAACATCATGATAAACAGAGAAAAGGTGGAAGTTGTCAAGGATTTCATTTTACTTGGATACACCATCAGTGCCAGCAGTCAGGAAATCAAATGATGTATTGCACTGGGCAAATCTTCTGCAAAAAGACCGCTTTTAAGTGTTGAATAGCAAAGATGTTACCGTGAGGACTAAGGTGCACCTGACCCAAGCCATGATGTTTTCAATTGCCTCATAAGCGTTCAAAAGCTGGACAGTGAATAAGGAAGTCTGAAGAACAGCTGATGCCTTTGAGTTATGGTGTTGGGGAATATTATTGAATATACTATGAACTGCCAGAAGAACGAACAAATCTGTCTTGGGAGAAGTGCAGCCAGAATGTTCCTTGGAAGCAAGGATGGAAAGACTTCATCTCACACACTTTGTACATGTTATCTGAGGGGAAGAACATCATGTTTGGTAGAGGGTCAGCAAGAAAGAAGAAGGCCCTCGACCAAATGAATTAGCACAGTGTCTGCAAACAATGGATTCAAATATAGCAGCCATTGTGAGGATGGTGCAGAGATAGGCAGTGTTTCATTCTGTGGTACACAGAGTCACTATGAGTCAGAATGGACTAAATAGTACCAAACAGCAACAACAACAAAGATGATAGAGTTGGTTACATATCCTGTTATGTAATGTTCAACAAGTACTGCAATCAGACAGCTAGAAAACTTATCCAAGGGAAAATAAGAGGCCAAAGTTCATACCAGCAGGAGCCTGCATTAATATCATAGCAAGAAACAGGTCATGGTTATTGCAGCCAGGAGATTAGCATCTATATCCAACTGAAGAGGAACTCAAGATATGTATACTTGGAAATTAAATCCACATCCCAATAGGAACCCTGGTGGCACAGTGTCTAAGAGTTACAGCTGCTAACCAAAAGGTCGGCAGTTCAAATCCACCAAACGCTCCTTTGAAAACCATGTGGCAGTTCTACTCCTTCCTATAGAGTTGCTGTGCATCAGAAACCACTTGATGGCAATAGTAAGGGGCAGCAGTAAATACGGCATATTTATTACAGTCAAGAGGTTAGCACGCATGCCCAAAGAAAAACACGATGGGTTAAAACAAGCTCTAAGACTAAATATTTACCTAGAATATAGTAATAATATTAACGTCAAAGTTGTTACAGCCATAAAGTTAGCACTCATAGCCAGTGAAATAAATTCATAAAACCTGGAACTCATCCATATCCTAATATAAAGTGGGGCACAATTTTACAAACTCTACAAACAAGGAGAAAGGAGGTTAGGGTTCAAAGAATCATAAGCCTGAAATCATATTTTAGTAGGAGCTACATCATGCTGCTTAAAGCCAGGAAGCTACATTCACATACTAGAGAAGATCAGAGTTCATAAAGCCCTGGTCTGACTCAGATTGTGCTAAGAATTGTGTTACGGTTGCTATAAGCAGGTAAGTAGCAACCACGTTCACGGACAAAAACAGATTAGGGTTCATAAATCTAACAGCCTACATCCATATTCTAGTGAAAACAGCCCATGGTTCTCATGGCCAGGGAGCTAGAATCCATATCCTATGAAACGTAAAGACAGAGTTTAAAGAATCCACATCTGAGTAAAAACCTGAAACCGGATCTGAGTGTTAAAGAGGCCGTGGTTGTTAGAGTCAAGAAACTCACATGTTGGGAGCTGAAGGTCAGGGTTCCCTGAGCCAGAAAAATGCATCCATAGCCAAGGGAAAAGGGGGTCAGAGTAGGTACAGCCAGATAGGTAGTATTCATATTCATGATTAAAGACGGTCAGAGTCCATATGAGAGGAAATTTGCATTAATACCCTACTTAAAAAAAGACACATGCCTTGTGAGGGCTGGAAATTAGCGTCTATACCCAGAGAAACATGAAGGCAGGATTCATAGAGAAGAACCTTAATGTATGTACTGGTGAGGAAAAGGTCATTTTTAACAAAGCTAGAAAGAGACCATCCATAACCTTAAAATAATATCTATGTCTTTACTAAGATATTGACACCATACTAAGGATTATAGCATGACTGTTACAAAAAGGAAGTTACCAAGCATATCCAAGAGGAAAAAAGAATAACAAAAAAGATCAGGTTTCATAGAGCCAGGAGCTTGACCCATATTCCGGTAATGAAATAGTCAAAGGCGGTACAGTTAGAAAGCTAGCATCCTATTCAAGCAGACAAAAGGCCAGGGTTCACAGAGCTTGTTACATGCACATATTTTTTCATAAGAAATATGACGTGAGTGTTACAGCCAGAATCTGCTAATAGAGAAGTTCATGATCCATAGAACCAAGAGACTAAATCAACACCCTATTAAGTTATGGGGCATGGTTCTGGAAACTGGTCAGGTTCTGGAAACTGGTCAGAGTGGCTGGATGCAAGATCTGTGTTGAGTGTAATGAGAGGTAAGGCTGGATGCATACACAGATTTGAATGTTAAGAGTATAGCAAATTGGGTTTTAGATAAAGATAATATTGGGAGTAATTATCAAAAACACAGCTGGGTGTTTCTTTAAGACCCTTAAGGAGTCCCAGGGTGGTGAAAATGGTTAACACACTTGGCTGCTAATCAAAAGTTTGGAGGTTGGAGTCTGCCCAGAGGTACCTTGGAAGAAATGCCTGGCAAGATACTTCCAAAAACTCAGCCATTTAAAACCTCTGTGCTACACAGTTCTACTTGGAGTTGACTCCATGGCAAAAAAAAAAAAAAAAGTCTCTAAAGGAAACCCTGGTGGCATAATGGTTAAGATCTATGGCTACTAACCAAAAGGTCAGCAGTTCCAATCCAACAGCCACTCCCTGGAATCCCTATGGATCAGTTTTAGTCTGTCCTATATGGTCGCTATGAGTCAGAATCTACTGGATGGCAGTGGGTTTTGGTTTTAAAGGATATATTTCAGTTAATAGAAAATTTCACTTTTGTGTAAAACCATGCACTACTAATGGTATAGGAATAAAGAGATCTATTCTGAAACATCGAAATCTTTGAATCAGCAATTGAAAAAGTTTTCTTTCAGATAATGGAGGAATTTTTATCTTACTTGGCGAAAAATTCTTATGTACACAAACATGAGGACTAAAATGATGAAAAATTCCAATTGAAATCAAGTACAAGTGGAGACAGACTAATTATGGGAAGCAAAAGACTTATAGCCACTAAAAGAATGCCTTTCCCCCACAGCCAAAGATGGGTTTTGGTCCCAGGAAAGATTCAAAGCTGGACAAGTACAGCCAATAATAACCTGGTATATGAGTCGGAATTGACTCGATGGCCACAGGTTTGGTTTTTTGAGTATATATGGGAGTCCCTGGGTGGTGCAAACGGTTAACATGCTTGGTTGCTGGCCCAAAGGTTGGAAGTTTGAGTCCACCCACAGATGCCTCAGAGGAAAGGCCTGGAGTTCTACTTCTGAAAAAATCAGCCACTGAAAACCCTATGGAGCACAGTTCTACTCTGACACACATAGGTTAGAGTTGACACCGTGACAACTTTATATTTTATAGATGATACAGATGAAGACCCATGGGTTAAATATCAAAAGCTAATTCTGATCTTGTGACTTAACGAACGGTGTTCTTCATTGAAACGAAAGTACTAAGAACTTCTTTGATTATTAATTTTAAAATGAAGGTGATCTCCAACAAAGAATGAAAAATCGCACTACCAGAATTCCACTGGAAAAATCAAATAACACAGAAAAAGCAAAAGGGTATATTATACCAAAAAAAAAAACTCATTGCCCTTGAGTTGATCCCGACTCAGAGTAATGCTATAGGTTAGAGTCAAACTGCCCCATAGTGGTTACAAGAAACAGCTCGTGGATTCAAACTACCAACTTTTTGGTTGGCAGCCAAATGCTTAACCACTGCCCCATCAGTGCTAAAACAAAACTCTAGCTCAAAAAAAAAAAAAAGGACCAGATTCACTGGCTTGACAGAGACTGGAGATACCTTGAGAGTATGGCCCGCAGACACCCTTTCAGCTCAGTAATGAAATCATTCCTGAGGTTCACCCTTCAGCCAAAGAATGGACAGGCCCATAAAACAAAATGAGACTAAAGGGGCGCACCAGCCCTGGGGCAAGGACTAGAGGGCAGGAGGGGACAGGAAAGCTGGCAATAGGGAACCCAAGGTCGAAAATGGGAGAGTGTTGACATGTCATGGAGTCAGTAACCAATGTTACAAAACAATACGTATACTAATTGTTTAATGAGAAGCTAGTTTGTTTTATAAACATTCATCTAAAGTACACTAAGAAAAGGAAAAAAGAACAAGTGGTTTTCTTGGAGCCTACTTTTTCCCGTATCTGTTTTTGTATGCTGAATATATACGTGTTGTTATTGTTAGGCACAGTCTAGTCCATGTTGACTCAGGGTGATCCCATGTGATAGAGAAGTACTGCTCTGTAGGGTTTTCTAGGCTGTAATCTTTACAGGAGCAGATCCCCAGATCTTTGGCCAGCAGAGCCACAGGATGGGTTTGAACCGCCGACCTGTCAGTTAGCAGTGGAGCGCTTAGCCATTGTGCCACCAGAGCTCTTTGAATATAAACATACCTGTTGAGACAGAATCCATTCCACGGCAACGAGTTTGGTTTGGGTAGATTAAAGAGAATCGTTTAGCAAAGGCAGAAATTAACATTATCTGAATTCTGAAATGATGTGCTCAAAATCACCTACGCAATGTCCTTTCCAAAAAGCTCAAACGGAATCTAATCATGAGAAAGCCATGAAACAAATTCAGGGCAAAGGGCACTCTATGCAATAAGCAGCATGCACTCTTTACACTTGTCAAATATGTGAAACAAACAAACCCAAAAGCAGAGGGACAACTCCATATTAAAAGAGAAGAAAAAGACGTGTCACCCAAAGGACAGGCACATCGTTTACGGAGTCAGGGTTTTAGAAAAAACAAGCATAATGGGCCATTTTGACACGATGGAAAACTTTTAATATGAGAGGGTACATTAGAGGACATTATTGTGTCAATTTTGAAATATCTTAGACATGACAGTGATAATTTTACTATGGTTACGTAGGAGAATGTCTTTGTTATGAGGAGATGCACCCTGAAGGATTCAGTATTTAACATGTCTCGGTGCATTACTTTTAAATGATTCAGAAGTATGTATAAAACCCACTGCTGTTGAGTCTGTTCTGACTCCTAGTGACCCTATAGGAAAGCGCAGAACTGTCCCCTGGAATTTCCAAGGAGTGCCTGGTGGATTTGACTGCCAATCTTTTAGTTAGCAGCCATAGCTGTTAACCTCTACACTACCAGGGTTTCCTAAACCACTATGTATATGTGTATGTATGTATGCATATATATGTGTGTGTGTATACACACATATATACACAATGGTCCTTAGAAGAGAGGATGGTGAGACTTCATCCCAACTACTTTGGACATGCTGTCAGGAAGGACCAGTCCCTGGAGAAGGACATCCTGCTTGGTAAAGAAGAGAGGCAGCGAAAAAGAGGAAGCCCCTCCACAAGATGGATTGACACAGTGGCTGCAACAACGGGCTGAAGCATAACAACGGTTCTGATCATGGTGCAGGGCCAGGCAGTGTTTCATTCTGTTGTACATAGGGGTGCTATGAGTCAGAAATGACTCAACGGTACCTAACAACAACAACATTGAAATATATATATGATATATGCACTCTGGTAGTGCAATAGTTAAGGCCTTGGCTGCTAAATGAAAGGTTAGCAGTCAGAACCCACACAAGAGGCTCTGCGTGAGAAAGACCTGGCAATCTGCTGCTGTAAAGACTACAGCCTAGGAAGCCCTATGCGTCAGTTCTCCTAAGTCACATGGGATTGCTATGAGTCAGAGGACCTGGACAGCACTCAGAACAACAATGTGTGTGTGTGTGTGTGTGTATTTGCACATGGGGAGAGAGACAGAACACAAGCAAACCTCTGTGTTGTTAGTTGGTGTCTAGTCAGCTCTGACTCACGACAACCCTATGCACACTGCCCGGTCCTGCACCATCTTCATGATTGTCGGTCGGCTTGAGTCCATTGCTGTGACCACTGTGTATTCTGGTCGGCTTCCAGCCCGAGGGGCTCATCATCCAGTACTGTATAGGACAGTGTGCTGTTGGGATCCACAGGGTTTTCACTGGCTGCCTTTCAGAAGTAAATCGCCGGGTCTTTCTCCCTAGTCTTAGTCCAGCAGCTGCACTGAAAGCTCTCCACCATGGGCGACCCTACTGGTATTTGAAAGGCCCATGGGATTGCTTCCAGCATCTCAGCAGCATACAAGGCACTGTGGTACAACAAACTAATAAAGGAGACAAAAAAGGTAAAATATTAATAATTAGTGAATCTCCATGAAGGGTATACAGGTGTTCATGGTATTATTCTATTTTTCTCTAGGTTTGAATGTTTTTAATGGGCATTTGAGGGAGAAGTGAAACAGGCCTGACGCTAAATGAGGAAAACACAAGTAAAAGTTAGTAAATACTTCCTACAACAACCTTTCCCTGTCCAGCCATCAACTAGCCCCTGGGTTTTGCTTATCCCATTTGGTCTCTGTATTTTAATAGCATTGAAATTGCTTTGAGAGACAACAAATTTTTTTTTTTTTCCTGTCTCAATGATGTGACATAGTTTTTAAATCTCTGACAGTGGCTTTCAGCCCAGGAAATAACTAAATTTATGCAGAGCTAACTCCCATGAATTAGGTGGGCAATCCAAATGGTAGCATCACAGAGTAAGACAGAATAGAAAGTGAGTTGGAATATCAGACAGAGCCGGTGAGTTCAGGTCTACCTCACAGAGCCACAATCATGGCGCCCCCATGTGTGTCGGAGTAGAACTGAGCTCCCAAGGGTTTTTCAGTGGCTGATTTTTCGAAAGTAGGTTGCCAGGCCGTTCTTCCAAGGCACCTCTGGGTAGACTCCAAACTCCCGGGTTGCCGCTGAGCTTGTTAATTGTTTGTACTACCTGGGGACTCCATAGAGTTGATAGGCGTAACATATATTAGCAAAGTGGGAAATACTGTCTTTGTTAAAATCTAGACATTTTAAAGCTATAAGACTGATTCTTTTTTGTACATCATGTACTATCCTTTCAAAACAATTTCTACCAAAGGAGTTTAAGAAATAGTTTGAATGATGACATTAACATTGTGGAATAACACGGGTTCGTAGATTAGATCCATCAATTTTAAAGCGCTATATTAACCAATGAAACAGGTAACAGGCATTTATATAGGATTACATTTGTATGTTCATATGCAGTTAGGCACATAGTGATAAAAGCGTCAAGTGATATTCTAAAAGCTGCAAAAAAGTGGGACAAAGTCACGAAAAGGAATGAGATAAAATAAATAAGGACAAATTCTGATTCGTCAGGTGTAAAATGAAAACTGTAATTTCTAGCAGACAGATTCAGGCAGATGGTGGGATTTAAAATAGAAATTGGTTCATGGAAACTATTGGTGAGAACTGACTGGCTGAATAATCAAGAACTCTGAAAGAAAAAAAATCACTTTTGTGGTTGTTAGGCGCCATCAAGTTGGTCCCGACTTACGGGAACTATAAATATGACAGAGGAGAGCTGCCCCATAAGGATTCACAGGCTGCAATCTTTACAGGAGGAGATTGCCAGATCTTTTCCCTCTTGACGGCACTGGCTGGGTTCACACTATCAAGCTTTTGGTGAACAGCCAAACACTTAACTACTTGCACAAATACAACCGTCATCTTCATTAATGAGTTGCTTTTCCGAGAGTTATTTTGCTATAACCACCATTAATACCTCTATCCGTGAGGCTCAAGAACTTAATGGATTAACTTTTATTTTCTTGAGATATGAAAGATGAAACCAGACCCCTGGCCAGGGAGTAAATTCTGACTCATAGTGACTCTACAGGACAGAGTACAACTGCTCCATAGGGTTTCCAAGGCTGTCATCTTTATGGAAGCAGACTGCCACATCTTTCTTCTGTGGAGCAGCTGGTGGGTTCAGACCGCCAAATGTTTGCTTAGCAACCAAGCGCTGAGCCGCGAATCCACCAGCCTAATCTCTCTACGTTGTCGATCACATTGTGATTTTCAAAACCACGCCCCTAGCATCACTCTTGTCAATATCCACGCAGGTCTAACAGTATATTTTGTTAACTTTCCCTTCCATAATATCTTGCTTCACCCAGAGCCCATTCCAACTCATGGCACCCCCCATGTGTGTCTGAGTAGAACGGTGCTCCGTAGGGTTTTCAAACGCTGATTTTTTGGAAGTAGATCACCAGGCCTTTCTTCCAAGGTGCCCGTAGGTGGACTCGAACCTCCAACCTTTTGGATAGCAGCCCCAAGCTTGGAACCATTCAGGGACTCCTGGGTTTAAGTCAGCCCAAAAAACAAACCAACCAACCAGCCCAATGCCATGGAGTCAATTCTGACCTATGCTGATCCCATGGGGTTTCCAAGGCTGCAAATCTTTAAGGAAGCAGGCTGTCACATCTTTCTCTCATGGAGCCACTGATGGTTTTGAACCGCAGAACTTTTGGTTAGCAGTTGAGCACTTAACCACTGTGCAACCAGGGCCTCAAAGTCAACAGAGAGTAATTTCTACTAAATAAAATACATCGTTGAAGGGGAAACCACACAGACATCCAGCAGCAGATAAATGGATAAACAAAATGTGGTCTACCCATACAACAGAGTATTACCTGGCCATAAAAAGATCACAGTACTGAAACATACACAACGTAGAAGAACCTTGAAAACATAGTATTAACTGAAGGAAGGCAGTCCCAGAATACCACATACGGTCTTTTTCCACATATATGAAATGTCCAGAACAGGCAAATTTATAGAGACAGAAAGTAGTTTGTTACTGCTGGGTGCTGTGGAGTCAATTCTGACCCCATGTGTTACACAACAGAAGTGCCCCAGGGGGTTTCCCAGGCTGTAATCTTTATGGGAGCAGGTCACCAGGTCTGTCTTCCTCGGAGCTGCTGTGTGGGTTGGAACCCCCAACTTTTTGTTTAGCAGCTAAGCACTTAAGCAGGGCTCCCAGAAGATAGATCAGTGTTATGCTTATTGTTGGAAGCTGGGAGTCATGGGGTGATAATTAAAGGGTAAAAGGGTATGGGTTTCTTTTGGGGGTGATGAAACTGTGCCGAAATTGATTGTGGTGCTGGAAGTCCTATTAACGACCTACAATAGAGGGAGGACACAACCCAGCTTGATGGGGGAGGGGCCTCACGGTCGCGGAAGTGGTCTTGATGCTCCAAAGGGAACATGATGCGAGGAGCTTGGAAAGACGATGCTCCCAGGCACAACCATCAACGCGAGATTGCCTGCCCTTTGGTTTGCAGCAGCCTTTAGACACTACGGCACCAGGGTATCCAACTGAGGACGGAGAGACAAATGAATACCTCTGGAGGTAGGCACAGAAGAGAGGCGCCACCATGTGCCTGTAGGTGCAGCCTGGACCTCCTGCAGCGCTAATGACCAGGGTCCAGCCACGTTCCATCTGGAAGGCCAAGATGACCCCCTCTGTCCTGTGCAGGGCGCCCTCTGCAGGCTGGGGCCCGGTAGTGCAGAGGCAGCTCTGAGTGGGAGGTGGGATTGGTTCCCTTCAGGATAACCGCCTGGGGCAGGGCAAAGCTGGTTCCCGCCGGAAGTGTGCAGACTGTGCATAGCCGGGGTTAGGCACCCGCGCTCTGTATCCACCAGGGGGCGCTTCTTAGAAGAGCGGCTTACCCGGGCCAGGTCGGTCTACCATCCCCGTGACACCTGCCCCAGGGGCCACCAGACCCCATGGTGAGTGAGGCACGGCCTGGGGAAGGCCGGGCTGCCCCGGGACCTTGGGAGGACAGCGGCCTACGAAGTGGCCCTTTAGAGGGACAGTGTGCAGGGTGTCCTGGGGAGCAGTCCCCGGGGAGCTGTAGCGCCAAGGGGGAGCAGGTCGCAGCAGGTGCGCAGGGAAGGACGAGACGCCTGAAGAGGCCGCTGTCTTCTGTGGGGTGCTGGTAGAGGAGAGCGGTGCCGGGAGGGGGAGAGTGGGGGCGCAGGGGGAGGTGGTGGTGGCAGGGGTGGAACTCCGGAGGTGGAGGTCGTGGCCGTGGGAGACGCGCAGCAGCAGGAACAGGCGAAGTAGCAGGAGCACCTCGAAGAGCCCGAGCCCAAGCTGGCCCAGCCTTGGCCTGCACCCTGCAGCCTCGGGCGCTCCCGGGAGGTTGTTCAATAGAGCTGAACGCCAGAGCCAGCAGGGCCTACTTCCGCCTGCGGTGTAAGCTGTTGCAGAGTTGCAAGCCATACCTGGTCCGGAGAAGACTCATCACCCCGTGCATCCCCGGCTTCTGGGTCCAAGCAGTATCCATTCTGTGGCTGCGTCCCAACGGCCTCCAAGGGGTGCAGAGTGGGAGACAGGGCTAAGAGGTAGGAAAGGGGGGTGGGGCTGGTGAGAAGAGACTTGGAAGGGCACAGGTCAGGGCAAAGAGCCAAGACAAGTGGCCAAGAGACACTGGCCAGGGACTGCTAGTGAATCTTTAGGTTCTGTACTGAGCAGGGAAAAAGTTCCCGGGGAAGTAGGTACAGAGTCCACAGAAAGCAGAAGAATTGCTCAAAGACCGGGACACTGTCAGCAGCAGGAGTTACCCGACAGGCCAGATGCACACGGTAGGAGTTTTCGGCCAGCGTACAGCACAGAGGAGACAGAGCTCAGGAGTCTCAGGAGAGAGACTGCTTGTAAGCCTTCGGAGAGCTTCAGATGAGCGCAAAGGCCAACTTCAATGCCCCAAGGGACGTGTGAGGAAGAGCCATGGTTGTGGGGTAGTAGGGGTGGGTGTGGCAATGATAGGAGGTGTGGAAGACTGTCTATCCCAGCCACTGCTTGCTGGCCAGGTGGGCTTTGACTGCTGCTAGCCCTTCTCTCCCTGGCTTCTGAAAGCTCCTTGACCCCATGCAGATTATGAACCACCCCCAGATGTCAGCCCTGATCAGTGAGGAAGAGTAAGACATGCTCAGCTACATGATCAATTTGGAGGTCAGGCCGGGGTCAGGTGGGGAAGGGGTGTGGGAAAGGATTCATCCATGAAAACAGACAAGGGCAGGGCTCCCTGAAAGGCGAGTCACCTAAAAAGATGTTTTTGCTGTCCCCATCTACTCCTTTCTCCCTGGTGGAAAAGCTCATCCATCTTAATAACCAAATGCAAAAATCACATTTCACTTTCAGGGCAGCCCCTATTTTCGGAATGAAGGCATCATCAAAGAGTATGGCCTTAACATCACTGGTAAGAATGGCTTCCTTGATGGGTAGCGGAGAGTGTCAGTATGACGCAGCCCCTTCCCTACATTCTCCTTTTTCTCCAAGGTGTACACCATCTCACTCCACTCTACCCCAGTGGTTCCAGGACCGTGAACATGAGGCTTAGAGCTGCAGGCATCATGACAGCAGCCTCAACTTCTTCAACTGGTTCTCTGGTCTGAACTTCTCAGGGTATAACAGGGTTGCTGAGGTGGGCCTCTGTAGGTAGGGTCAGAAATGGCTTTGGTATGTTCCTAGCTGTGTTTTGAAATGAGGGCTGAACCTGGCATAATCTGTTCTTTTTCTACTATCAGATCAGTGAGGACCTATGCATTAATTCCCTAAAGTACCACCTGAGAGAGGAAGGAAACAGGAGAGGTACTGGAGAGAACAGGTGATGAGCAGGTGAGAATTTCATTCTGTTGTGCATGGATTTGCCCTGAGGTGGAAGGGACAGGAAGCCATCTATCGGTAACAACATGAAAAGTGGAGATTGAGTTACGAATCAAAAACTGATCCACAAAGAAAAGCCCAAGACCATATGGCTTCACAGATAGATTCTGCTAAACATTTAAGGAATTAGCACAAATCCTTCTAAAATGTTTCAGAAAACTGAAGAAGAGGGATCACTTCTCACCTCATTCCATGAGGCCAGCGTTCCTGTGAAAAAAGAGCATAGGAAGACATTGCTAGTAAATTAGTGACCACTTTATTTTATGCTTATGTAAATATAAAGTTATTTTGTGTTAAATTTTGAATCAGTTTTAAGTGCAAATGTTTTAATGATTTCCTTTCAGAGTGCATATTACTGGTGTGGAGAAATACACTGGACTTAGTTCATTTTGTTATTGTGTCCTACAATCTTAATTTACTATCTCTGATGCTTTTTATTTTTCTTTTTTATGATTTTTATACAATTTTTTAATTGTAAGTTTATATGTGGAAGGAGATAGTTTGTCACTTCCGATTTGATGCCATCTATATCTTGCTAAATTTCTCTGGCTAGAGCTTTGGGCGTACTGTTGAATACAAACGGCAAAAGCAGGCATCCTAGCTTTGTTCTTGGTACTAGTGGGGTGCTTCTAGTATTTCTCTATTGAATGTGATGCTAGTTTGGGCTTTTTAATAAATTTCCTTTTGCGGTTAAGCATCCTTCTAATTCTAGTTCGAGGGTTTTCATGATGAAAGCCTGTTGGGTTTTGTCCAGTTTGCTTCTGCACTGAGATGTTGTAAATTTGCCCTTCATTCTCCAATGTGCTGTATTATGTGTATGGATTTTTATGTATTCAGCCAACTTGTATGATGGGAATACCTTCTATTTGAACATGGAATATAATCCTGTAATTATCTGATGGATTTTGCTAGCATTCTCTTCAGGATTTTTGCAGGCATATCCATAAAACGTATTTCTCTGTAGTTGTCTTGTTGTTCCCCTACTGGAGTATTTTTCTAGCTTCGATATCAATGTAATGTTAGACTCATAGAATGAGATAGAAAGTGTTCTCTAAGGTAGTGCTTTTGGAAGACCTTTACTTTGCTTCCTCTCTTGGTGTTTTACTGTCTTTATCGCAGTGCAACTTTTAAGTTTTGTTATAACTTTTTTCTGCATTTTTCATTTTCCTTCTTTATGGTTTCCCTTCAAATTATGTTAACACCTTAAGTTTAGAAAACCTTCATCGTACCTTAATACTAATTTAGTTTTAGTACTATACAGTTGTCCATCTTTTGGGTATGTTGTTATTGTCACACATTACATCTGAACATAATGCAAGTCCAATACCATATGCATAATAATTGTTTTGTACAGTTTTCCTTAAATAATAAATGAGTCAAAAGAGTCATTTCAAAGGAACTACAACAAAATGGTTTTAAATCTTAATTCTATTTATTATGTATAATTTATGCATACATATGTGTATTACATGTGTGTACATATGTGTATTATAATTGCACTGTTATTATAAATATACTCATATAATTATACTTCAGTGTCTATTCTCATTTTTTAGCAGTTAGAATCTTTTCCCCACTCACTTTGTGCTGTCTTTGTCCATGTATTACACATATATTAATTTTGTCCATAGTGTAGGTTCAACAATGCATATCATTTCATATGTTTTGTTTTAAAAGAAGAGGATAAAGAAGGTAGCACACGCATTTTTAACGTATGCATTTTTAAGGTGACCTTTGTCTGTACTGAGTTACCCTTTTAGTCTTTCTCATTAGGGATGAGCTGGAGACAAATTCTCTCCATATTTCTTTAACTGGAAGTTTTTTAATTTGCAATCATTTTTTTAAATTATGCCTTTACCGGATAAAAGGTCCTTGGCTGACATTTTTGTTTCCTTTGATAACTTGGCAGATAGTATCCCTCTGCCTTCTAGCCTCATGTCTTTCTTCTTAGAGATCACCTTTTAATCTTACTGTGTTTCTGTTGTCAATGATGTATTTTTTCTTGCTGCTTTAGAGATTTTCAGGTTGTATTTAGCTTTTAGCATTTCTATTATGCTATTTTATGTTTATTTGTAGATCCCTGCATTTTACCTCCTGGGAAATATTGGAGCTTCCTAGATGTACAGGTTATTTTTTTATATACATTTCTGAACTGTATAGAAATTATTCCTTTTAATTCCTTCCTTCCTCCCCCTTTCCCTCTCATTCTCCCTCCCTCCCTCCCTCTTCTCACTGCTCTCCTTACATTATTCCCGTAACCCATTCAGTGGTGTCCTTAATGGTGCCCCATCTTTTTCTGAGACCTGGTTCATTTGTCGTCATTCTTTATACAGTGTACTTCAGATTGAATAACTTCTGTCAATCTAACTTTAAATTTTCTGGTTACTGGCAAATTATACCCATTGCAACTCTATAATTTCCATTTTAAAAAAGTTATTTATATCTCTGCATTAATATTCTTCGTTAACATGACAATCTCATCACAGCTTTCTTTGCCTTTTCATTCATGCTTTCCTGTAGTTCTGTGAAATTGTTCTCTGTTACAGTCAACTTTTTGTTGGTCTCACAGGCAGTTATTTTGCCTGCATTATTGCTGATATACGGGTCATACTTCAATGTTCCTTTACATGTCTCATGATTTTCTTTCTTTTTTTCATTGAGGAGGAACTAGTCATTTCAGATAGTGCTTTGTACTAACTCTGGATACTGTCCATTCCTTGGTAGCTTGTTATTGTTTGTTTATTTGTTCAGTAACTGAACGGAGTATTTTAGTGAAGTGTGTTCCTTGCCTAAAGCTGTAAGACTCTGATGTTCCTCCTCAGGGAGCCATAAGTTTGGGTAGGTCCACAGTGACTGTGGAATGACAGTTGTACTGGTAGGACTTTGTTTCACTCTTTTCCTGACAACACACCGCACGCTTCAGTAAGCTCTGATTCATAGTGACCTTATATGTAAAGGAATGAAACTCCTCTTCCTGAACCATCCTCACAATAGTTGCTATATTTGAACCCATTGTTGCAGACACTGTGTTAATCGATCTCACTCAGGGTCTCTCTCTATTTTGCTGACCATCTGCTTTCCCAAGTACGTTGTTCTTCTCCAGCGACCAGACCTTCCTTATGATGTGTCCAAACTTACTGAGATGAAGTTTTGCCGTGCTTGCTCCTTAGGAGAATTCTGGCTGCACCTCCTCGATACTAATTTGTTCACTTTTCTAGAAGTCGATGGTATATTCAACATTCTTTGCCGGACCTACAATTTCAATTCACTGGTTCCTTTTGGGTCTTCCTTTTTCATTGTTCACATTTTGTATGTATATGAGGCAACTGAAAACAACATGGCTTGGTCATTAGGCATCAATGTGACATTAAGGTACCATCTATATTATTTCAGATTTAAAGAGTTTTGTTTTTTTTTTTTTTTACCAAATACTTTCTCAGTGTGCTACTTTGATCTTGAGTGCCGCTTACATTGGCAGTAATAGTTAATCCAAGTAGAAGGAAATCCTTCGCAAATTCAATTCCTTCTCTGTTTATCAGGATGTTGGTTATTGGCCCAGTTGTGAGGATTTTGTTTTTCTTCGTGTCCAGGTGTAATCTGCACTGAAGACTGAGGTCTTTTATCTCTGCCAGTAAATGCTTCACTCATCTTCATTTTGACAAGGAAATTGAGTCATCTGAATGTTTGTAATATGCTGATGAGTCTTCTTCCAATCCTCATGTCACATTCTTCATGTAGGCCAGGTACTTTTATTATTTGCTGAGCATGCAGGGTGAATAATTAAGGTGAAAGGATGCAGTCTTATCACAAACCTTCTCCAGTTTTAAACCATGCAGTATCCCCATGTTCTGTTTGAACACAGGCCTCTTGTTCCATGTACAGTTTCCATACTATGAGTTCTGGAGTTCCCATTCTTCACAATGTTATCCATATATATATGTGTATTTTATGATCCACACAGCAAAATGCCTTTGCATAGTGGATGGAACAGAGAAATATCTTTTTAGTATTAACCTGCTTTCCTTAAGATCCATCAGACATCAGAAATCATATTTCTTGTTCCATATCCCCTTTTGAATCCATGTTGAACTTCTGGCAGTTCCTGGTCAGAGTACAGCTGAAGCTGTTTTGAATTATCCTCAGCAAAATTTTTCTAGAATGTAATAATAATGATATTGTTTAACAATTTTCTAATCGATCACCTTCCTTTGGAATGTGCACGAATATGGATCTCTTTTACCTGGGTGGCCTGATACCTGTCTCTCAAATAGCTTGACATAGACAAATAAACCCTTCCAGCATTTTATCTGCTTGCTGAAACATATTAAATGGTAATCCATCAATTCCTGGAGGCTTGTTTGCGTGAATTTCTCCCTTCAGTACCAGCAGTTTTTCCTCATATGCAACCTCCTGTTTGGATGAACATTGACCACGCCTCTTGGTACAGTGACTGTGTATTTCTGACATCCTTTTTGTTGCTTCTTGTACCATTCAGCTTTTTTCCCATGGAATACTTCAGTATTGCAACTTGAGTCTTCTTTTCTGTCTTTTCTTTTATAGAAATGTGAATTTTTTTTTTTTTACTCCAGGACTTTGCATGTTTTGGAGCCCTGGTGGCTGAGCAGTTAAGACTCTACTGCTAACCCAAAGGTTGGCATTTTGAATCCACCAGCCACTCCATGGAAACCATATGGAGCAGGTCTCATCTGTCCTATAAGAGCCGGAATTTACTCAATGGCAACAGGTTCTCACATTTCATTACACAGGAAAACCTGCAAAAGCCAGAACCTGGGAAAGACAGAAACTGTCACAGAAGGAACACTCAAATATTTTCCACTAAGATGAGCAAGAGAAAAGTGGTAAACTGCACCTCATTGATAGTCATAGCAGTCATCCTGTTCTCAAGTGGGAGACTCTCAGTCTTCTCCATTCAGTGTTATGCTGGCTGTTGGTTTTTTACAAAAGCACCTTATTCATCCTCAAGAATTTCCCATCTATGCATATACTGTTGACAATTTTTATTAGGAAAGGGTGTTGAATCTTATCAAATGCCTCTTCTCCATCTATTGAGGTGATCATATAGCTCTGTTACTTTGCTCTGTCATTGTGGTGTATTACATTGATAAATTATACAATGTTGAATCATCATGTGTACCTGCAATAAATCGAAACTGTTCATGGTGTATAATTCTTTTAATATGTTCCTGTTTTCTGCTCACCATTATTTTATTCAGAATTTTTTTGTGTATATTCATGAGGGGTACTGGTCTATTTTTTTGTTTTGTTTTGTTGTTTCCTTGCCTGGCTTTGAAATCTGGGTAATGTTTCCTTTATAGAATGACTTACGGAGTATTACTATGTGTTCTATAGTTTAGAAGAGTTTGAGGAAGAAGGTGTTGCTTTTTCTCTGAATAATTGGTAAAGTCCCCCAGGTAATTTTATTTGGTCCCATGATTTCTTGTTGCTGGAAGGTTTTAGCTTCATTCTCTTCTCTTATGAGTTTGTTGAGATTTTCTACCTCTTTTGTGTTAGCTTAGGTAGGTTATGTGTTTCTGGGAATCAACCCATTTTATTTACATTTTCAAATTTGTTGGAATACAACTTTTTATGGTGCTCCGTTGTCCTTTTTTATTTCCATTTTATCTGTTGTAATGTCTTCAGTTTCATTTCTTATTTTTGTTATTTGCATCCTCTGACTTTTGTCAGTTTAGCTGAAGATTTACAACTTTACTGACCTTTTCAAAGAACCAACTTTTGGCTTTGTTGATTTTCTCTGTTGTTCTCCTGTTCTCCATTAATTTGTTTCTGATTTGATTTCTGTTTACCTCAACTGAAATGCTTTTTCATCTCTGTCAAAAATTATTTGTCTCAGCGGGGTCAAGGTGACAGAATAGTGAGATGCTTCCTGTGGTCCCACATATAACAAAGACCTGAAAAAATAAGTGAATTGAATATCTGTCACAATCTGGGGGCCCTGATCATCATAGACAAAGTCGAGGAGTCAGGCTGAGCAATAGCGGGAAGAAGTGTCAGCCGTAAGGTATCCAGAACCCTGTGGGTTAAGTTGCCAGGCACATTCAGGCCAAATCAAACAGCAGCACTCGGGACTTGTTTCTCATGTCAGGCAGTGGAGAGTATGCAGAAACCTCCAGAGCTGAGGGGAAGCAGCACTGGACCTTTGAGAGTTAAGTGCAAGTGTATAACCTACTACATGGGGTCAAAATAGCCCCACCCCCTTCAGGACTTTGACAGCAGAGAAGTGCTAATTTCCACTCACCCAACCCCCTCCCAGCTCTGCTTCTACACCCGATCTGGGAGTATTCAACAAATGCCACCCCCCTAAGCCAGAACTGAGGGCTACCCTCATCAAAACCAGTCTTGCAGCTTCAGAAGAAAAAAATTGGCAAGCTCCCTAAACCTGGAACTCAGGATAGTCTGCCCAAACCACTCTTGTACTTCAAAAATAGATACACCCTGCCAAGCCAGGAACCCAGGGCAGGCACTGCCCCTTTGCCTCGGCACTGGCATAAGGGTGAGTCCATGAACTTACGACACCCTTCAACCCTGCCTAGACCTGTGTAGGGTGATTCAGCACTGCAGGTCCTCATTAATGCCACACCCCAAGCTGGGAACTCTACATCATTCACCCCTAAACCAGTCTAATGCTTTCAAAAATTGCCATGCTCCCTAAGCCAGAAACTCAGGACAGGCGCTATCCCTTTGCCTCAGCATTGGCATAAGGAGTCCATGGACCTGTAACACCCTTCATCTCTGCCTAGACCTGCGTGGGCTGATTCAACAGTGTAGGCCCTCATTAACATAGAACAACAGCGCATGTACCTGAAGCCTATTTTTACAGCAGAAACCAAGGGGGAGTTGCAGATTCATGACATTTGACATCACCCTGCCCATTAAGCAGGGTCCTCACCCACCCACATAAGAGGCCTGAAGCCTGGTGATATTGCCCATTCCATATAGCTATAAGCGACAGAGGCCAGGAATAAGTGGTGCCTCCCAGTGCTTTTTGCCAACGGCACTGGGTACCCAAAGTCCAGTTGCAAAACCCACCCACCTACACACTCTAGGGGACATGGATATGTCTTCCACCCAGGGAGTCAGGGACAGCTCTCAGCCCTGAGCCTTGCTGAGCACATAGGCTCCTACTGTAACCAGATGCCTTTACCCACTCCAAACACCCCTATATATCCCTGCCCATCTAGGACGTTAGGATAGAGTCTGCAACACATACTCGGTGACTGATGACCAGGACACCAGAGCTGAATCTGCACAAGAGACCTGAACGGACTCCTGAACTCACATACCTAGTGACAGAACCTGAAAGCTTCAAAGACACCAATAAGAAAAACAGCTCTCATGCCCAGCCAACTACTTGGACATATCAGAACAAATGAAAAAGCTAGGAAAGAGTAAGCAAACATACAATAAATAAATATAATAACTTATTGATGGCTCAGAGACTGGAGTCAATATCAAATCACATAAAGAACCAGGTCAGGATGGCTCCAGAAAGCGATCAAAGAGCCAGGAAATCTTCCCAGTCAAGAAAAGCTCTTAGAATTACCAGAGTTAGAATTCAAAAGTTTAATATTCATAGCTCTTGAAGAGATCAGGAAGGAAATTAGGCAAAACTCGGAATAACCCAAGGAACACCCAGAAAAAGCAATAGAGGAATTCAAGAAAGCAGTACAAGAACAGAACAAGAAATTTAACAGGCTGCTAGAAATCGTAGAGAAACAGCAACTACAATAAAATTTCTGAGTTAGAGTTAGACAACCCAACAGGAAGTCTCAGGAACAGAATTGAGGCAATGAAAGTCAGAATTAGTGAGACTGAAGATAAATGCCTTGAAACTAATTTATTTGAAGAAAAATTAAAGACTTTTTTAAAAAATGAAGAAACTGTAAGAATTATGTGAGACACCAACAAGAGAAAAGATTTAATAATGATTGTAGTACCAGAACGGGCAGTGAGAGGAAATAATAGGAAATGCAGAGAGAATTGTTAAAGATTTGCTGGCAGAAAACCTCCCTGATATTGTTAAAGATGAGAAGATATCTATCCAAGAAATTTATTGGACCACACTCAGATTGGATCCCAAAAGAAAGACACCAAATCATATTATAATCAAACTTGCCAAAAACAAAGATAAGACCGATTTTTAATAGTAGCTAGGGATAAACAAAAAGTCACCTACAAAGGAGAGTCAATAACAGAAAATGCTGACCACTCAGCAGAAACAATGCAAGCAAGAAAGTAATGGGATGACATATATAAACCCTTGATGGAAAAAAAAAAAAGTATCAGCAAGATTTTATATATCTAGCAAAACTGTCTTTCAGATGTGGTGGCAAAATTAGGACATTTTTAGATAAACAGAGGGTAAGGGAATTTGTAAAAACAGAACAAGTATTATAAGAAATATTAAAAGGAGTTCTTCGGCTAGAGAACCAAGAATATCAGACAACGACCCAAGGTTAGAACACAGGACACAACAACCAGGTATCAACCCAGATAGGTTAGTTGCAAAAATAAATCAAATTCAAAAGACTGAAAATAGGAAATAGTGACATCAATATGTAAATGATAACAACATTAAAACAGAAAAAGAGGGACTAAATACTGTAGTCATAGAACTTCAATATGGAGAGAATGGTAAGGTGATACTGAGAAGTAAAAACGACTCAACACAGAAAATTAAGTAGAACAAAGAAACTGTCAACACCACACACACACACACACACACACAAATCAAAATGATATCACTAAACTCAATCTATCAATGATTACACTGAATGCAAGTGGATTAAATGCACCAATAAAGAGACAGAGAGTGGCAGAATGGATAAAAAACATGACTGTTCTATATGCTGCCTACAAGAGTCACATCTTAGACTCACAGAGAAAAAAAAATATCAAAGATAGAAAAAAAAATATATATCAAATGAAAACTAAAAAAGCAGGAGTGGCAATATTAATCTCTGACAAAACAGACTTTAACATAAAATATACCACAAAAGACAAGGAAGGACATAATATATTGCTTAAAGAGTCACTACACCAGAAGGACTTAACAATAATAAATACATATACACCAATGATAGGGCCCTAAAATACATAAAACAAAATCTAACAGCATTGAAAAGAGAAACAGAAGCTCCACAATAATAGTAGGAGACTTCAACACACCACTTTTGGTGAAGGACAGGACATCTAGAAAGAAACTCAATAAAGACACGTAAGATCTAAACGCCACAAGCAATCAACTTGACCTGATAGACATATACAGAACACTCCACATAACAGCAGCCAATTATACATTTTTTCCAATGCACATGGAACATTGTCCAGAGTAGAACACATTTCAGGCCACAAAGCAAACCTTAACAGAATCCAAAACATCAAAATATTACAAAGCATCTTTTCTGACCAAAAAGCCATAAAAGTAGAAATCAGTGACAGAAGTAGCAAGGGGAAAAAAAATCGAATACATGGAAACTGAGCAACACCTTGCTCAAAAACTACTGGGTTGTGGAAGAAACCAGGGATGGAATAAAGAAATTCATAAAATCAAATGAGAATGAAAACAAATCTTACCAGAACATTTGGGACATAGCAAAAGCAGCACGTAGAGGTGAATTTTTTGAGACAGGCGATACCACAGCAGACTCAACTGAAATGAAAATTCTCAGAAAAATTATACTCCAACAAATTTGAAAACCAAAAGGAAATAGACAAATTTTAGAAATACAGATATAAGTAAATTAACACAAACCCAGGTAGAAAAACTAAATAAACCCAAAATAGGAGAGATTGAAGAGGTAATAAGTTCCTCCAAATCCCCCTCCCCCTCCAAAAAAAAAAAAAAGCCCTGGCCCTGATGGCTTCAGTGGAGAATTCTTCCAAACTTTTAGAGAAGAGTTAATACCAGTACTACTAAAGGTATTTCAGAACATGTACACAGAAGGAACACTCCCAAACACATTCTATGAAGCCAGCATAACCCTGAAGCCAAAGCCAGATAAAGACACCACAAAAAAAGAACATCACAGATCAATATCCCTCGTGAGTATAGACACCAAAATCTTCAACAAAATTCTAGCCAATAGAATACAATAATGTATATAAAAAAAATAATTCATCATGACCAAGTGAGATTCATATCAGGTTTGCAGGGATGGCTCAACATTAGAAAATCAATGTCGTCCATCACATAAATAAAAGAACCACATGATCTTATGAAATGATTCAGAAAAGGCATTTAACACAGTCTAATGAACATTCCTGATTTAAAAAAAAAAAAAATCAGCAAAATAGGAATTGAAGGGAAATTCCTTGACATAATAAAGGGCTCTTAATTTTTTTTTTTTTTTTTTTTATACAAAGCCAACTGCCAATATCAATCTAAATGGAGAGAGTCTGGAAACAGTCCTGTGAGAGCGATAACCAGACAAGGATGCCCTTTATCAGCACTGTTATCCAGCATTGTGCTGGAGGTCCTAGCCAGAGCAACAAGGCAAGAAAAAGAAATAAAGGGCATCTACATTGGTAAGGAGGAAATAAAAGTATCCCTATTCACAGATGATATGATTTTATACACAGAAAACCTCAAAGAATCCACGAGAAAACTATGGGAAGTAATAGATTTCAGCAAAGTATCAGGATTTAAGATAAATGTAGGAAAATAAGTAGGATTTCTCTATATGAACTAAGAAAAAAATTTTAAAAGAAAATCATGAAATGAATACCATTTACAGTAGCCCCCTAAGAGATAAAGTACTTAGGAATAAACCTACCCAGAGATGTAAAAGATGTATACAAAGAAAACTACAAGACACTATTGCAAGAAACCAAAAGAGACCTACATAAGTGGAAAAACATGTTGAGAGGAAGACTCAACATTGTGAAAATGTCCATTCTACCCAAAGCGATCTACAGATACGATGCAATCAGGATCCACATTCTAATGGCATTTTTTATCAGGATGGAGAAACAAATCACTAACAGCATATGGAAAGAGAAGAGGACCCAGATAAGTAAAGCATTATTGAAGAAGAGGAACAAAGTGGGAGGTCTCCCACTACCTGGCTTTAGAACCTGTTATACTTCCATGGTAATCAAAACAGCCTGGTATTGGTACAAGTACAGATACATAGACCAATTGAACAGAATTGAGAACCTAGACATAAATTCAGTCACCTATTAGCAGCTGATATTTGGCAAAGGCCCAAAGTCCGCTAAATGGGAAAATGTCTCTTTAACAAATGGTGCTGGCGTAATTGGATACCCATCTGCCAAAAAAAAAAAAAAAGAAACAAGACACATATCTTACACCACGTAAAAAACTAACTTAAAATGGATCAGACCTGAATATAAAATCTAAATGATAAAGATCATTGAAGAAAAATTAGAATACTAGGAGCCCTTATACATGGCATGAATAGTATACAAACCATAACTAACAATGCACAAACACCATACACACACACACAATACTATACTAAAGAAAAATAAAATCATTATTACACACAAAAACTTGTACGTGGATATTTATAGCCATGTTGTTCATAATAGACAAAAGGTAGATACAACCCAACTATCTATAAATGGTTGATTGAATAAACAAAATATGGTAGTATGATGCACTGATACATGGCACAACATGGGTGAATCTTGAAAATATGCTAAATTAAAGAAGCCAGTGACAAAAGACTGTATATTACTCCTTTTATATTAAATATATAGAATAGGCACATCTATAGGGACAGAAGGTAGTGCAAATGGTTTTCATTGTGCTCATGAGAAACCTTTCCATAGATTGAGGCAGTTGTTGGGCAGAACAAGGGGATACTGATTGGTTTAAAGTCAGGAAAGGTGTGCGTCAGGGTTGTATTCTTTTACCATACCTGTTTAATCTGTATGCTGAGGAAATAATCTGAGAAGCTGGACTATATGAGGAAGAATGGGGCGTCAGGACTGGAGGAAGACTCATTAACAACCTGCGTTATGCAGATGACACAACCTTGCTTGCTGAAAGTGAAGAGGACTTGAAGCACTTACTAATGAAGATCAAAGCCCACAGCCTTCAGTATGGATAGCACCTCAACATAAAGAAAACAAAAACCGTCATAACTGGACCAATAAGTAACATCATGATAAACGGAAATAAGATTGAAGTTGTCAAAGGATTTCATTTTCCTTGGATCCATAATGAACAGCCATGGAAGCAGCAGTCAAGAAATCAAAGGATGCATTGCACTAGGTAAATCTGCTGCAAAGGACCTCTTCAAAGTGTTGAAAAGGAAAGATGTCACCTTGAGGACTGTGTAGTGCCTGACCCAAGGCATGGTATTTTCAATCACATCATATGGATGTGAAATCTGGACAGTGAATAAGGAAGACCAAAGAAGAATTGATGCCTTTGAATTGTGGTATTGCTGAAGAATATTGAATATACCATGGACTGCCAAAAGAACGAACAAATCTGTCTTGGAAGAAGTAAAACCAGAATGCTCCTTAGAAGCAAGGATGGCCAAGACTGCATCTTACAAACCTTGGACATGTATCAGGAGGGATCAGTCCCTGGAGAAGGACATCATGCTTGGCAACTAACAGGGTCAGTGGAAAAGAGGAAGGCCCTCAAGGAGGTGGATTGACACAGTGGCTGCAACAATGAGCTCAAGCATAGCAATGATTGTAAGGATGGCACAGGACAGGGCAGTGTTTTGTTCTGATGTGCATAGGGTCGCTATGATTCGGAACCGAATTGGTGGCACCTAATAACAACAACTAAAGCTAAAGTTTCTTGTTTCTAACCCATGCCTTGTCTCTGCAGAAGAAAGGCCTGGCAATCTGCTTCTATAACAATTACAGCCAAGAAAACCCAACTCTGCACAGTTCTACTTTGAAATATTTGTGATTGTCAGGAGTCAGAATCCACACAATAGGGACAGAAAGTGGTTACTTTGAGCTGGGTGTGGGGATGGAACAATTGGTAGTTGAAATGTACATGTTTCTTTTTAACATGATTAAAATGACTCTAAAGTGGAACTGATAATATTTGTAGAGTCCTTGGGTGGTACAAATCTCTAATGTACTTGCTAACCATAAGGTTAACAATTTGTGTTCACCCTAGAGGTATGCGGGAAGAAGGGCTTTGTGATCTACTTCCAAAATATCAGCCATTGAAATCCCTATGGTGTCCTCTGACATACATGGGGTTGTGCTGAGTTGGGATGAGTGTTAGAGTACTGGTTTTGTCATGGCTGCACACATCTCTGAATATATTTAAAAAACTGAAATGTTCTTTATATATGAAATGTATAAATTACATCTCAATAACACTGCTAAAAATCAGTTGCACGTGTTTGTGTAGTTTTATTTCAAGGTCCTCTGTGCTGTTGTTTTGATTAGTGTACCCCGTCCTTCACAGATACCACACTGTTTGATTACTGTAGCTATTTAGGGAGCCTTGACTTTTGGATGTCACCACCCATTTGTCATCTTGTTGTATTATTACCTCATAAGCAATTTTGTTTTTCTTTCAAAAACAGCTGCAAATAGGGAAGTGTATACATCGGGGCCATTTGGACAGCTCAGTACACCTAAGGAAGCTTTGATGACAAAGGACATTTCTTCTCTGGTCTAACTTGCCTGTTGCTATTGATGCGTGCCTTTGAGTTGATTCTAATGTACGATGACCCCATGTGGTGGAGCAGAGCCGACCATAGGGATTCCTAGGCTGTAATCTGTATGGGAACAGATCTCCAGGACTTTTCTCCTGCAGAGCGGCTCTTGGGTTCAAATCGCCAGCCTTTTGTTTAGGCTCTGAGCACTTAGTGATCTATGTGTCAAAGATATTCTTGAGATTGTTCTAACTTCATGTGGGATGTGCTCAAGGTCATACTTTGGCTCTCACGGACTTGTTCTAATTTTCTTCACCTTCAATTTTGACTTATATGTATATATGAAGTAAGCCTTCCTAGCCCTGAACAGAGAATGTCTACTTAGTCCTTTTCTGATTTCTCTTAATCATAATTTACAATTTTATGTGTATAATCTTTCACTTTTCTGGTTAAATATATTCCTAGATACTTTAGTCTCTTAGATGCTATCATAAATGCTAGTTGCTTTATTTTTCCCCTTGCTGATACTGATGTGTAGAAACCTGAGTGATCTGTGTATATTGACAATGAACCCTGATACTTTGGTAAATTAATTTACTAGGTCTAATAGCTGTTGGGGTTTTTATGTACAGAATCCTATCTGTTTTCTTTCCTTCTCCATTTAAATACTTGTTTTTTGGTAGCCTAAAAGTCATTTGTATCTCCAGAATAATTTCAGATGATCACTGGTGATAGTGGATCTACCTGTAGTTACAACAGAATTCCCCTCCCCACCCGCTGCTGCAAAATATATATTGTAAATCCTAACCTCTGTAAGTTCTAAGGAAACCCTGGAGGCACAGTGGTTAAGAGCTACGGCTGCTAACCAAAAGGTTGGTGGTTCGAATCTACCGGGTGCTTCTCAGAAACCCTATGAGGCAGTCCTACTCTGTCCTATAAGTTCGCTATGAGTCAGAATCTAGTTGATGGCAAAGAGTTTGGGATTCTATAAATCTTAACCTCCATAATCCCATTTGGGAATGGGTTTTCTTTGTTATGTTAATGAGGAAGTGTGTCAGGTGTGCCTTAATTCAATCTCTTCTGATATACAATAGAGCCAGGAAGTAGAGGAAACACTGGAGGCATAGTGGTTAAGAGCTGCTACAGGAAAGTTCAGCATCTTGGATTCACCAGGCGCTCCTTGGAAACTCTGTGGGGCAGTTCTACTCTGTCCTATAGGGTTGCTATGAGTCAGAATCGACTGGACGGCAATGGGTTTGGGTTTTTTGTTTCAAAGGAAGTAGAGATGGGAGAAGTTAAATGCCATGCCACATGTAGATCACTGATGAGTAGAAAAGAGGCTAGGACACTCCCCTAGAAAACCCAGAGACAGGAAGCCTTCCACTACCTGGCACCCTGAATTTCTCACTCCCACCCTGCTTATTTTGAGAAAATACATTTCTGTTAATTAAACCCACCCTCTCATGTCATTTCTGTTATAGCAGCACTAGATATCTGAAACACTTGCCTTGCTCCTTGTCTTAAAAAGAAAAATATC
This sequence comes from Loxodonta africana, assembly GCF_030014295.1. Classification (NCBI taxonomy): domain Eukaryota; kingdom Metazoa; phylum Chordata; class Mammalia; order Proboscidea; family Elephantidae; genus Loxodonta; species Loxodonta africana. The sequence continues at coordinate 244,242 of NW_026975027.1, forward strand.
AGTCTTTCTCCACTGAGCAGTATTTTTTTTTAAGCCTTTATTATATCGAGAAACTTCTCTTCTAATCCTATATTATTCAGTGTTTTTTAACATGGAAGAGTGTTAAATTCCGTCAAGTGCCTTCTCTGTATCAGTTGAGATGATCCTGTGTTTCTTTTATTTTGCCCTATTAATGTTTGTTTTTTGTCATTTATTTCCTCCAATAATACCTTGTTTTGTGCTAAGCTGATTTTTTAAAGCTATTTTGATTCCCTTCGCCTTTCCTTTTATGTATATCTTTAGATACTTTTTGTGGCAACCTTAGAATTACATTTAACATCAAAACTTAAAACAATTTAGTTAGTATTGTTACTCACTTAACTTCAAAAGCATACAAAGCCTTGTTCCTATGCAGAACTATCCTGTCCCTCTTTTTTTTATTTTTACTGTTATCACAAATTACACTTTTATACATTGTGTGCCCATTAACTTACAATTTTATTTTTATTCCAGCATTTTAAATATGCTATCTAACTCTCTTCTTGCCTCTTTGGCTTTTGGTGAGAAATTGGATTTTAATTTTATTAAGATCCTTTGTAAGATGATTCACTTTTGTCTTACTGCTTTTAGAAGTCTCTCTTAAACTTTGCGTTTTTTCTTATTGTGCTTTAAGTGAAAGTTTACACTTGAAGTCAGTCTTTCATACAAAAACTCATACACACATTGTTATGTGACCCTAGTGGTTCTCGCTGTAATGTGACAGCAGCACAGTCCTCCTGTCTACCCTCTATTCACCATGTCTGTTCAGCCAGCTCCTGTCCCCTTCTGCCTTCTCATCCCCCCTCCTAACAGGAGCTGCCCATTATGTTTCATGTTTCTACTTGTGCCAAGAAGCACACTCTTCACCAGCATCATTTTATGTCTCATAGTCTAGTCTAATCTATGTCTGAAAAGTTGGCTTTGGGAATGGTTCTAGTTCTGGGCCAATGGAGAGTCCGGGGACAGGCCTCCTGGGGTCCTTCCAGTCAAGTCTGGTATTTTTACTAGAATTTGAGTTATGCACCCAACTTTTCTCCTGCGCCATCATGGACTCTCTGCTGTGTTCCCTGTCAGGTGGTCGGTGGCGGTAGCCCAGCACCATCTAGTTCTTCAGGTCTCAGGCTGATTGAGATTCTGGCTTATATGGCCCTTTCTATCTCTTGGGCTCATATTTTCCAAGGGACCTTGCTGGAAGGGCTCACCAGTCCTGATTTCTAATTTGTTCCTCTACAAAGTGGCCTTCATCAGAACATTGTCTAACTTTTCTTTTTGAAGGAAAGAAATATGATTATAACCTTAAAAGAACTCAGTAGACATTAAAATGCTGTATTATTAGAAGCTGGACTTTGCATTTTGCCTGAGGCAGACTTCTGCAGATCACAGCTAACAACACCCTCACTCTCCTCAGGTCTGGGGAAGGAAAGAACAATCAGGAAATCCACTTGTGCATTTCTTTGATGTATAAGATTTTCACTCTCCACATTCAGCTCTGGGTATACAGGGCAAGGTGTCCGGTTTCTCCTCTTGCCTCCATAATTTTGAAATGTTGCCTTGTTTTGCATTCTGCTACAAATGCCACTGGTGATGCAGCAGTTAAGTACTCGGCTCCTAACCAAAAGGCTGACAGTTCAAGCCCACCCAGCAGCTCCACAGGAGAAAAGACCTGGCGATCTGCTCCAGTAAAGATAACAGCCTTGAAGACCATATGGGGCAGCTCTATCATGCCCTGTAGTGTAGCTGTTACTTGGAATCAACTTGGCAGCACACACAACAACAACTTGAACTTCCAAGAGTTGGAAAAAAACAAAATGAAACAAACATTCCAGTGAATATTGAAATGGGTTGATTTATTCATTGGGTCAGCAATGCTCAAGGACAATCCTACATCGTAAAACAACAACTGTTTGGGCAAAGTTAATGAAACACCTGAGCACAGTGCAAAGAGAGTCACATTGTCTTTCTAGATTCAGTGTTTAGATCCTATATACATACCACAAAGATGGTATTCAGTGGAGATAATGGGAGTTTAGACCCCAAAGAACTCGAAATATGATCAGTGACAAACTTTGTATTAAAAGGGCCATTACCTTTACCATCAAGTTGATTCCAACTCATAGCAACTCTATAGCACAGAGTAGAACTGCTGTATAGGGTTTCCAAGGCTATAAGTTGTTACAGAAGCAGACCGCCACATCCTTCTCCTGTGGCTGGAACCACTGACCTTTCAGTTAGCAGCCGAGTGCTTAACCATGGTGCCACCAGGGCTCCTAGAAATGAATATTAGGAACGTAAAGTCCCCATCATGCTTACACGTGATGGGCTTTCTGAAGCGCTCAGATATATAGACCCAACTATGGTGAAACATTATTGATTACAGATTTATAAGGAAAAAAAAGAAGAACTGTAACTCAGACCTCTCTCTGCTGGCTACATGATGTATGGGCACATTCATCCACTCTGTCCTGTTCAGAGCTTTTGTCTGGAATATTAAGTTTTTCCCCTGCAATTGAGCAGTTCCAGAATTTTGTATTCTCCCAGAGTCAAATGCCTCATTCTTCTTAACTGGCTCATTAAGTCCCTCTAACGTTCCTTGTAAAATATGTTATTGCCTTACAGTTTTCTATCATAATTAACTATTAGGGTGACTTGGGAGCTCTAAGTATTCAAATTCATCGCTGCATCTGTGAATTGTATTTTGGAAAAACAGAATGTATGTAGAGAATATATATATATATACACACACACAAATGTGTGTGTGTGTGTGTGTGTGTGTGTGTATATCTACCTGGCCCCCACATATCTGTCAGTTTGTCATACTGTGGGGGCTTGTGTGTTGCTGTGATGCTGGAAGCTATGCCACCGGTGTTTAGATACCAGCAGGGTCACCCATGAAGGACAGGTTTCAGCTGAGCTTCCAGACTAAGATAGACTAAGAACAAGGACCCGGCAGTCTACTTCTGAAAAGCACTAGCCAGTGAAAGCCTTATAAATAGCAGCGCAACATTGTCTGATATAGTGCTGGAAGATGAGCCCCCCAGGTTGGAAGGCACTCAAGAGATGACTGGGGAAGAGCTGCCTCCTCAAAGTAGAGTCAGCCTTAATGACGTGGATGGAGTAAAGCTTTTGGGACCTTCATTTGCTGATGTGGCATGACTCAAAATAAGAAGAAACAGCTGCAAACTTCCATTAATAATTGGAACCTGGAATGTACAAATTATGAATCTAGGGAAATTGGAAATCATCAAAAATGAAATGGAATGCATAAACATTGATATCCTAGGCATTAGTGAGCTGAAATGGACTGGTATTGGCCATTTTGAATCAAACAATCATATATAGTCTACTATGCTGGGAATGACAACTTGAGGAGGAATGGTGTTGCATCCATTGTCAAAGAGAGCGTTTCAAGATCACACAAAGGAGGGTTATTCATGTCTATATGTACATTTCAGCATTTAAAAAATTTGTGTATTTGTCTGTGCCCTATTTTATGCAAATAATGCATGCTGTACTGTTTTTTCCCCCATGTGTCTGTCCGTTTGTCGTACTGTGGGGGCTTGTGTGTTGCTGTGATGCTGGAAGCTATGCCACCGGTGTTCAGATGCCAGCAGGGTCACCCATGGAGGACAGGTTTCAGCTGAGCTTCCAGGCTAAGGCAGACTAGGAAGAAGAACCCGGCAGTCTACTTCTGAAAAGCATTAGCCAGTGAAAACCTTATGAATAGCAGTGGAACATTGTCTGATACAGTGCTGGAAGATGAGCCCCGCAGGTTGGAAGGCACTCAAAAGATGACTGGGAAAGAGCTGCCTCCTCAAAGTAGAGTCGACCTTAAATACGTGGATGGAGTAAAGCTTTTGGGACCTTCATTTGCTGATGTGGCATGACTCCAAATGAGAAGAAACAGCTGCAAACATTCATTAATAATCAGAACCTGGAATGTACGATTCGTACGATTTGGAATGAAGAACAGAAAAGGACGATATGTCTGCTAATGAAATAAAATCACCTCTTTTTTTTTCAAACTTACATCATTAAAGTCACTAAGGAGTTACCTGATATTAATGAATGCTGTTATCCAGATTTTTTTTTTTTTTGCACGAATGCATGAAATGATGCCATATTACCAAACAGGATTTGACCCTCCAGGGGTTTGCCCTTCATTATAAAACCCTTTTTAATCTCTTCCATGAAATACTAGACAAAAGAAATCCCAAAGGAAACCGCCATATGAATACGCATAGGACAAAACCCACTTACTGGATAAATTATGGACTTTGCATAATGAGTTGTTCAATAAATGGTTTAAAAGAAAAAAAAAAAACCCACATGATCATTGTGATGGAATGTAAAGGAAAGAAGACAGGCTCTGATATCAGAGGACAGGCCATTTGTTGGATGTGAGAATTCGCCCCAGTCTCTCAACTTCACCCAACTTCAACGCCATTCCTGTAAAATGGATGTAACTCTGTAAGGGTGAAGATGAGATTACATCAGGCAGTGAGGCGTGAGTGGGCAGTGTGCACTGTGACCCATTCTGGAAACCTGCATTGTTGCACAATTTGAACCTTTCTCTTGCTCTTGTGGTATTTTCTAGATTCTTACGTTTTGTACTTATTAAGTTCAATTAATGAGGCAATGGTGTTTCCCTAGTAAAATTCTCTCCTTCCATGTGGGACACTTGGGCTCTATTCCCAGCCAGTGCACCTTATGCCCGGCTACCACCTGTCTGTCAGTGGAGGCTTGTGTATGGCTACAATGCTGAACGGGTTTCAGCGGAGCTTACAGACTAAGACAGACGAGGAAGAAATGCCTGGCAATCAATCTACTTCTGAAAATCAGCCAGTGAAAAACCTCTGGAGCACAATGGTCCGATCCACAACAGATCATGGGGATGGCCGTTAGTCGGGGTCAACTCTCCAGCAGCTAACAACAATACCACATTGAGTATTGTATTTCACTGTCCTGCTAGTACTAGATACTTGGCGAAGATGCTTATCTCATGCCTGGATGGCTCGTATTTGATAATGTTCTTTACCCTCCAGGAATGGACTGGTGAAATCTAAGTAGTCCATTCCAGGGTCAGTCATCAGGGCGTGCTTCTTGCTGTAAGGGTCTGCAGGAAACCCAGGTAGCAGGTTAGGGCAGCTAGGACACAGAGGACTTACACTGAACAAGATGTTGTTAGTTGCTATATCAGCGGCTCCAACTTATGGCAGCCCTTGTACAACAGAACGAAACATTGCCTGGTTCTGTGCCGTCTTCTAAAGGATCATTGGGGGCTCAGTAGTTAAGCACTTGGCTGCTAACTGACAGGTCAGCAGTTCAAACCCACAGAGCGGTTCCTTGGGAGAAAAGACCTGGCAATCTGCTTCTGTAGAGATTACAGCCTAGGAGAACCTGTGGGGCAGTTCTGCTCTGTCTCACATGGGGTCGCCATGAACGGAAATTGACTGGAGGGCAATGGGTTTGTTCTGGCGCCGTCTTCATGATGGGTGATAGGTTGCAGTTCACTGTGGTGGCTATTCTGTCTTTCCATCTCATGGATGGTTTCTCTCGTTTTTACTGACCCTCTACTTTACCAAATATGGTGTTTCTTTCTAGTGATTGACCTTTCCTGGTGGTGTCTCCAAAGTAAGCGAGACAAAGTCTTGCCATTCTTGCTGGCCTTAAAAAAATGAATAAACATTGTGTAGTGAAGTACTACCAATACGTATATCTGTTTGATATTAGAAAATTCCATTAATTTTTTTTACTTCTCAAAGTTTAAAAAAAATTAAAAACAAAAATTCTGAAATGAAGATGTTCTTTGCTAAAGAATAAAACCCTGGAAATATGGTAATTCTATTACTGATCCCTTAAAATTATAAAGGTTACGGTTCTCCCATTATGCTTTAGTTGATGTTTAGATTTTTCTTAACATTTTTCTTGCATTGTGTTCAGACAGGGTGATGGTTGGGGCTGATTAGTATTCGCTGGTCTTTCTTGAAGAATGAGCTCTGTGGTTTCCATTTGATATTTCGGGATAGATTCCACCTGAAAGAGGAAGACATGGTCAGGTATTCAAGGAGCAGCAGAAATGGCTAAATAAAACCCCTACTCTCATCCCTCTGATGATTCAATTCCACTGTGTTTAGATTAGTAAAAAGTTAAGCTTTTGTCCCTAACACACATGAATTAAATCTCCAAAGTTCTCAAATAAATTTGTTCAAGATGTGTTGGGAAAATACAGGCCCATTTATATCATGTGAAGTGTAGTTGATTTTATTTGTTTAAAAGCCACAATAAAAAATAGACAACATCTTGGAACCGGTAGGAGCAAGCATAAATGTGTCTGTTCATGAGCAAAGCAAGCTGAACACTGATCTCTAAGCCCCATGAGGTCAGGGAGAGTTTCTGTCTTGTTCTCTTCTGCACACAAAGCGTTGGCCTTGTAGATGAAGAAATGCTGAAATCAGTGAATAAACTCATCCAACACAGTGGAGACCATCCAAGCAATTCAGTTCAGGAGCTCCAGACCCTAATATCAGAGTCCCCGCCAGCATTTCAATACCCATTGCCAAGGAATAAATGCCTTGCGATATTACTGAATTTGAAAATTATTAGTAGTTTCAAATCTCGTTCACTCTGAACAATACTAGAACAGCTCGGTATCTATTAAGGCCGTTCACTCTGATAATAAATCACAGACGATAAAAACCACAGTCTGTAATGTGTCAGAGTGAACCTGATAAAATTCAACATCTATTCTGACTCAAAAATATGTAATACAATAGGATGATAGTTTGACTATAGAAGAAATAAGTATTTTCAGCCAAGAACCAGCACCTTAATTAATATGGAAATCTTAGAAAAATTCCTGTTAATGTCAGGTGTAAGGTAAGAACGCCTTCGGCCATTGCTGTGGCTTCACATTTTTCTGAAATTGCTAGTCAATTCAGCTGGACAAAAGGAAGAAAGAAGAAGGACAATTATTGAGGATATGAATGTATATGTGAAAAAATAATCAAGAGTATTATGTGAATCCTGTTAGAAACAAGAAGGCAACGTACTAATTTTACACATATAATGAACTCTGTTGTGTGCTCGTGGCAACCTGAAGTACAACAGGACAAAACGCTGCCTGGTCCTGCACCATCTCCATGATCGTTGGTGTGTCTGTGTCTGTCGTTGAGGCCTTTGTGTCAACTCCTCTCATTGAGGGTTTTCTCTCATTTTTGCTGACCCTCGTCTTCACCAAACGTAACGTCTTTTTCTAGCAATTGGTCTTTCCTGACGACATGTCCAAATTTAGCAAGGCGAAGTCCTGCCATCCTCACTTCTAAGGAGCATTCTGTTTGTACACTTTCTAATATATATATATATGCAAAGCAGTCCTAGAGCATGTATATAGATATAGATATGACCTCTGGTGATGCAGTAGTTAAGCGCTCATTTGCTAACTGAAAGGTCAGCAGTTTAAACCCACCAAGCTGCTCCGAGGGAGAAAGATGTGACTCTCTGCTTCTGTGAAGATTTACAGCCTTAGAAACCTATGGGGCAATTCTATTGTATCCTATAGAGCTGTAGCATTGCTAAGGGAGTGCAGGGGTGTGGATCACGCAAGGTGACACCGTCAGAGGGGGTGACACCAAAATGACTCTCTATAAAATATCCTGTAGTTGGTTATCATGACAAAACATTTTTCATCAGCCAAGCTTACAGGTGTCAATGTACCTACAAGGCTGCAACTCTATGCTGACTTACTTTTTGAACCTTCTAATGCACTCTGTTCAGAGCTGTCATTATTACCCAATTATACTTTGAACTGGAAACCCTGGTGGTGCCGTGGTTAAGAGCTATGGCTGCTAACTCAAAGGTCGGCAGTTGGAATCTACCAGGCGCTCCTTGGAAACTCTATGGTACATCTCTACTCTGTCCTATAGAGTCGCTAGGAGTTAGAACGCACTTGAAGGCAGTGGGTTTACAAGTGGTTTCATCTGTACGTGCTCTTGTATTCTTTGCTGCCGGTGTTTTTACAGTCACTGATTTTGTCAAATTTCCCAGTGTTTTAGCTACAATATTGTGGTAATTCGTATTTGTGAACCTATGTCAATAACTTTTTTGAGAATGAAGTAGTAATTAAAGGAAAAGAAGGAGTGATATATGGGAATTACGATTTACAAGTAACATTAGTACAAAAGCATGACTAAGGATTCTGCATGACCAGGTACAGGAGGAGGTCCATGGGGCAGGGGAGGTGACACCATGAGTTACAGCACTGGGTGAGCCCAACCCTAGTGACGCCACTGCTAAAGGGTGGCTATGAGTTGGAATAGACTCGACAGCAATGGATTTGGTGTTCTTTGTTTGAGGTATATATATACATACATATATCTATATGGAGCCCTGGTGGCACAACGGTTAAGCGCTCAGCTGTGACCAAAAGGTAAGTATTTTGGACCAGCCCAGCCACTCTGAGGGAGAAAATACCTGCCAGTCTGTACTTGTAAATATTACAGCAGAGAAAACACTATGGGGCAGTTGTATACAGTCACTATGAGTTGGAATCAACTAGATGGCCCACAACAACAATATACGTATGTGTATACGCATTTATAATATGATGCTATACAAGTTCATAGGTATTAAGTTTATCTGGAAAAACAAATATGAGAATTACTTTTAAAATTTCTAAAAAAGATAAGTAAGAAGGCGAGGCTAGGCCACTTGATGTTGAAACATGGTATCCAGTAATGTTTATAAAAGTTGAGTATGGGTTCATGAAAAAACCAGAAAACAAAACCTGTTGCCGTCAAGTGGATTCCAAGTTATTGTGACCATATAGCAGCTCTATATACAAAGTAGAACTGAGTATGGTTTTCTTGGATGTAATCTTTACAGAAGCAGGTTGCCAGGCCTTTCTTCTGTGAAGCCACTGGGAGGGCTCAAACTGTTAACCTTTAAGTTAGCAGCTGCTCACAAATTGCTTGCACAACCCAGGCTCCCATGGTGGGAGTCTAATGTTCTGTTAAAACCAAAACCAAACCCGTTGTCGTCGAGTCGATTCTAACTCACAGTGACCCTAGAGGACACAGAAGAACTGCCCCATAGAGTCTCCAAGGAGCAGCTGGTGGATTTGCACCGCCAACCTTTTGGTTAGCAGCCCAGCTCTTAACCACTGTGCCACCAGGGCTCCCCATGAAAAGATAGATCAATTGTCCTTATTGTTAGGTATCATCAAAGTGGCTCTGACTCATGACAACTCGATGCATAACAGAAGGAAACATTACCAAGTCCTCTGCCCTCCTCACAATCTTTGATTTGTTTGAGCTTATTCCTACATGAATAGACAGATTAATAGGAGAACATAAAATCATGAAATTGCCCCAGTACATATGAAAAGTTTTTTTTAATAAAAACAGCATTTCAAACCAATGTCAAACACACAAATCTCCCTGCGTATGGCATTGGGTCAATTAACTGAAGGTTTGAGGGGAAAAACAAAGACGAATATCTATCTCAGTCCTTCTAACAAAATAAATTGTACGTGTTTCAAAAATTAAAGTTCAAAAGGGTAAAAAGCACAGACTAGCAGAGGTCGGAAAATATTTCTTGAACAATCTCAGGGTATACAAGGCATTTCTAGCAAATCAGAAAGCAGGAAACTGTAAAGATTTATAAATTTGATGATATAGAAAAAATTCCTGTCCAAATAGCAGGGGAAGGCAAGAGAATAAAATAAGGCAAAACATCATATGCGAAGCCTTAATATGCCTGATGTTTACATAGTTTTTATAAGTTAATAAGGGGACAAGAATCCAACAGGGGGAAAAATGGACGAAGGATGTGAACAGATATTTTTACAAAAAGAGAAAAGTATATATATAGATACAGTTTGCTTATAGACGGATGAAAGGTTGCTCAGCCACGTTCATAATATTAAAAGGAAAATTAAAATAGTGAAAAAAAGTACTTTTAACCTGTTTTTCTTTGACAAAGCTCAAAAGATCTGAAAATAAATAATGTTTCTAAAAATGTGGGAAAAAGAGGTTCACTTGTAGAGGATACTGGTGGGGATGTAAACTGGTGCAACCTCTTTGGAAGGAAACTTGATCTAGCAATTCCAAATCTAAGTATGTATGCTACACGTCCATTCAAATACAGGCATGATGTCCAACAGACAAAAGTATTCTTTCCAGCGTTGTTCATAAAGGAAAAGACTAGGAACAAACCTCATGGCCGTAACTGGGGACTAGTTACATCAGCTATACTACACAGCATAAATAGGATTGTTTTGATGCTATCATCTATGCGTGTGCAACAGTGAGCTGAAAGAAAAAAAAGCTACAAAATAATGTATATAAATGTGCATAAATATCTAACATTTGTGAAAAAAGACGATGCTGCATATATGTATATTTATTCGTTGCCATCAAGTCCAATCCGATTCATAGCGACCCCAAAGGACAGAGTAGAACTGCCCCATAGAGTTTCCAAGGAGCGGCTGGTAGATTCCAACTGCCGACTTTTTGGTTACCAGCCAAAGGCTTATTAACCACTGTGTCACCAGGGCCTCATATATATGTATAGGTATAGGTGTAAGGAAAAGAGGAAGATGCTTAACGAAGTGGATTGACACAGTGATTACAACAATAAGCTCAAGCATAACGATGATTGTAAGGATGGCTCAGGACCAGGCAGTGTTTTGTTCTTTTGTGCGTACGGTCACTATGAGGCGGAACCGACTCAACGGCACCTAACAACAACAACAAAGGTATAGGTATAGGACTGAGGTATGTCCCACCCAAACCATGGTGTTTTCAGTCACCTCATAAGCATGTGGAAGCTGAACAATGAATAAGGAAGACCTAAGAAGAATTGACACCTTTGAATAATGATGTTGGGGAGGAATATTAAATATACCACGTACTGCCAGAAGAACGAACAAATCCATCTTGGAAGAAGTACATCCAGGATGCTCCTTAGAAGCAAGAATGGCAAGACTTCATCTCATATAGTTTGGGCATGTTATCAGGAGAGATCAATCCGTGGAGAAGGACATCATGCTTAGTAAAGTACTGGGTCAGATAAAAAAAGGAAGACAATCAACGAGATGGATTGACACAGTGGCTGCAACAATGGGCTCAAACAAGCATAGCAACAATCTTGAGGATGGCACTGGACCCAGCAGTGTTTTGTTCTGTTGTACATAGGGTCGCTATGAGTGAGAACTGCCTCAATGGCACCTAACAACAGGAACAACATGTATATATATGTATGCGTGTATGTTGTAAATGGCAACTCCATGTACAAATGAATGAAACAATGCCCAGTCCTGCGCCATCTTGGTGATCATCAGTATGTATGCTCGAGTTCATTGTTACAGCCACTGTATTTTTGTATCGGACAGCATTCTGTTGTGATCCATGGGATTTTCCTTGGCTGTTTTTCAGAAGCAGACCGTCAGGTCTTTCTTCCTAGTCTGTCTGAGTCTGGAAGCTCCACCGAAACCTGTCCACCGTGGGTGACCCTGCTGGTATTTGAAATACTGGTGGCATAGCTTCCAGCATCACAGCAACATGCCAGCCACCACAGTAAGACAAACAGACAAGTGGTGGATATGTATACATACACATCCACAAAAATACACACCTACAAACACATGTACACACAATAAGAATGTACGAATAATATGAAAATAGTTCTTGGTATAAGACAGAGTTTTATTCTTCATTGCATATCTCTTTTTCCTTTTGAGTCCCCCCACCCCACGTATGTGTATTGCTTTTGTTTTTCTAACTAAAAAGCAAGTTAAAAAAAAAACAAACTAAACGAAAGCCCAACATTTAAATAAAAGATATTCAAGTCACCTTACTCCTATTATTATTCTGTTTTACATCTTTTTACTCAAAGTTACTCTCTTTGGAGAGCCAAACAAAAGCTGACAACCTCTGAGTTTTTTTTTTTTTTCTCTTGCACATAAAAACAGATTACTTGCTGGATATAAACTAAAATTAATCTCAGTTTTGTCCTGAGTGCATTCATAATTTAAGATTTCTGCGACAAATTGGAAGACGTACTGGGAATTTGCTGAGCCTTAGGCTCACGTGCAGGGCTATCAGTTACTGTTGTGCATTGGATGTCCTGACATCTAGGTCAATAATAAGAGGAGTACCTTTTGAGAGAATGCTAGTTAAGCTACCCTTTCCTGACGTTCTTGTTTATCTCTTTCTCTTCCCATTGATGATCTATTTTTGCTTTATCTTTCCCATCCCATGATCATCTCCCTGAGCGTAGCGCCATAGCCAGCCTGTTGTCCTTGTTGTCATCAGTCACTGTCAAGTGGATTCCGACTCATGGCGACCCCATATGTGCAGAATAGAGCTGAGCTGCTCCATAGGTTTTCAAGGCTGTGACCTTTTGGGAGCAGATCCCAGGCCTGCTTCCAAGACACCTCTGAGTGGGTTTGAATAGCCAACCTTTGGGCTAATAGTTGATCACTGAGTTGTTTTCACAACCCAGGGACTCCTATAGCCAGTCCCCACCTAGTACTTTTGGGTATGTAATAGTTAATAAACATTTCCTTAATGATTAAAAAATAAATACATAAAACAATATTCTTGGTAATAATGATTGTTGTCATTAGTTGCTGTTGAGTTGGCTCCAATTCATAGTGACCCCATGCAGAATATAGTAAAACGTAGCCTTGTCCGGCGTTATATCACGACCACTGGTATGTTTGAGGTCATTGTTATAGCCACTGTGTATTTTGAGTGCCTTCCAATCTAGGGGGTTCATCTTCCAGCACTATATCAAACTATATTCTGTTATGGTCCTTGAGATTTTCACTGGGCTGCTTTTCTTTAGCAGGTCACCAGGTCTTCTTTCCTAGTCTGTCCTAATCTGGAAGTGTTGTTGAAATCTGTCTACCACGGGTGACCCTGCCTGTGTTTGAAATACTTGCTAGCATAGCTTCAAGCGTCACAGCAACGCTCAAACCACCAAAATAAGACAGACTGACAGACGGGTGGAGGAATAATGATTCCTGTTAAAAACCCATTGCCATCGAGTCGATTCTGCCTTATAGTGACCTTATAGACAGAGTAGAACTGCCACCATAGGGTTTCCAGTTTCCAAGGAGTGGCTGGTAGATTTGAGCTGCCGACGTTTTGGTTAGCAGCCATAGCTTGCCGCGTAGCTCTTAACCACTGCGCCACCAGGGCTCTGCAATAAAGGTTAGGAAGGGCTAAAATTAAAACTCAGCACTAGTTTGCAGGATTTTAGTAGTCCATGAAAAGATCACCTCTGTCTACTTTGGGTTCTGTGAAGACAGGCACTACAGAAATACAAAATAGTATTACCTCTGTCACTACAGCACCAACCTGTCAAACAGGCATCCCCACCACGCTCCTTGGGTACTAGACAGTCACTTAAAAGCGGCCACTTCCTGCCTGCCCTCCCTCTCCAAATACAGAGCCTTATGTCATAGCATTAAATGTCTGTGTGTTTTTAATACACTGACTCCATAAAGAGGCTCTGCTGATTGGGAAATTATAGAATTAAACCACCACACATGTCACTGGAATCTACATCAACTGCAGGCATGTGTGTGGCCTTTTTGCTGATGACATTCCCTGTGTGATTATTTTTAGAGTTCAGCAGCACTTGTTGGCTATGCCAAAACCAAGTGAGTGACAAATAGAAAGGTTGAAAATGCAGCCTAGTCAGGGATGAGGACGGTTTAGGCTCTGTGACAGTTCCATGTGTCTTGTATTTAGGTCATCTGTCACAATCACAAATCAGGTGACCTATTTCGCCTACATTTGGGTGATGGACAGTGGATGTCAGCTCATCCACGTGCGGCTGGATGATGAAGAAGGGAGAAGAGATTCAGGCAAAGCTTGGACGCGGGAGCAGAGTGGAACATCCTGGTATCGGAGACCAGATAGTCATGGCAGATAAGGTTGGATAATTCCATCGGCTCATGAGGACATTCAGGGTTAGGGAACTGGATTCTTCTTTTTTGTCCCTTTTGGTTTTGTTCTTATGGTTTTTTGTTATCAGAGACTTTTAAGAGCAGCACAGCAATGGTTCTCAGGAACCTACCCTTGCGGTGTGAGGCAGTGGTGATTCAGCAGTAAAACTGTCCCCCTTCCACATGGGAGACCCTGGTTTGATTCCTGGCTGATGCATCTCACTCACAGCCACCACTGGTCTGTCGGTGAAGGCTTGCGTGTTGCTAGGGAGCTAAACAGGTTTCAGCAGAGCTTCCAGACTAAGACAGACTAGGAAGAAAGGCCTGGAAATCTACTTCTGAAAATCAGCCAATGAGAAGCCTAATGATCACAAGGGTGTGATCCATGACTGATCATGAGGATGGCACAGGACCACGGGGACAGTGTCATTCCTTTGTGCATGGAGTCGCCATGAGTCAGGGGTAACAGAGGTCCCACGATAGCACTTTCAACATGAATTCAATTAGCACCCTTATCAGACTTGAAAACCAAGTTTGTTCTCACTTGAATTGAAGATATTACTAATAAAACCAAAAAAACCAAACCGGTTACCATCAAGTCGCTTCCAACTCATAGTGACTCTATAGGACAGAGTAGAACTGCCCTGTAGGGTTTCCGAGGAGCGGTTGCTGGATTTGAACTGCCCACAATTTGGTTAGTAGCCATAGCTCTTAACCATTACGCTACCAGGGCTCCATGTTACCAACAGGCAGTAACAAAATCTGTTTTATAAGAATCTCCAACCCATAAGTTTCCCACTCTCAGCTTGGTTGTTGCTGTTACTGTTGCCGTTGAGTTGATTCCATTTCATGTTGACCTGACATAACAGAGTGAAACTGCCCCACCGGGTTTCCTAGGCTGTAATCTTGACTTGGTAGTTTGTGATTAATTACCTGCTCAGAGCAAATTAGGTAATCTCACTAATACTAATTCAGCAACAGGAAAAAACAGAGAAATTCTAGAGTTTTGTCTCCATCTGCACTAGGGGACTAGGTTAGTATAGTTAAGCATTTTGATAGGTTTGAGGGATAAAATCAAAGGTCATTGTCTTAGGCTGGGTTCTCTGGAGAAGCAAAAGCAGTCACTGTCCATATACATGCAGAAAGAGATTTATGTCAAGGAGATGGCTCATGCGGTTGTAGAGGCTGGAAAGTCCCAAGTCTGTGGGTCAAGCTGGAGGATTCTCCTGACTTACACAGCTGCAGACTCTGGTGAAGCCAAGATCAGCCGGTCAGAGAGCAGGCCTCTGGCTCACAGCCTGTGAAGATCAACGAATCCGAAGATGGGCAGGTAAGCCGCTGGTTCAAGTCCCCAGAATCAAGGTCAGATGAAGAGGAGCCAGCTGCAGGATCCAGAGTGAGCAAATGCCAGGGAGCCTTGACATCTGTCTATGTTGGATGCAGGCCACATGCCCAGGGAAACTCTCTTTCAACTGTTGGCTACTCACACCAGATCCTATCATCGAGGTGATCACATTATATTAGTTCTCATCATGGAGGTGATTACATCATCACACGACTGCCAAACTACATCGTATCTGCCAAACCACTGAGAATCATGGCTCAGCCAAGTTGATACACAACCTTAACCATCGCAGTCAATATACATCCTTTTAATATTTTTATAGAGAAAAACTTACATCATTTGTGCCAACGAGAGATAAATCACTGGAGTGTAAAATCCTTAACAATTTTAAATCCTCAAATTTTTTCTCCATGTGAAAAGTGTCTCTTAAATTTATAAAATGATTTAAAAAAAATTCTGGTCATACTTCTTCAGGAATTTTTTTCCCCCTCTGAGACTTTAAAGCAAAAAACCAAACCCATTGGCCATGGAGTTAATTCTGACTCATGGCGACTCCATGTGTTATAGAGTAGAATTGATCTACAGGATTTTCTATGCTATAGTCTTCATGGAAGCAGATCTCCCAGTCTTTCTTCTGAGCTGCTGCAAATCACAAACCTTCAGGTTAAAAGTCAAGCACAGTAATTGTTTTTGTCACCCAGGGACTTCCTGAGCCTTTAAGAATGGGTTATTAACTAGAAGAATAAAGAAAGAGCATAGTGTGATGTCTTGGTTATCTAGTGCTGCTATAACAGAAATACCACAAGTGGATGGCTTTAACAAACAGAAATTTATTGTCTCACAGTTTGGTAGGCTAGAAGGCCAACCTCAGGGCACCAGTTCCAGGGGAAGGCTTTCTCTCTGTCAGCTCTGGAAGAAGGTCTCTGTCATCAATCTTCCCCTGATCTAGGATCTTCTCAGTGCAGGGAACTTGGGTTCAAAGGATGCTTGTTCTTCTCCTGGCTCTTGTTTCTTGGTTGTCTGGGTTCCCTGTGTCTCTCTACTTGCTTCTCTGTTTTATCTCTCAAAAGAGATTGGCTTAAGACGCAATCTAATCTTGTAGATCTCATCAGCGTAACTTCCGCTAAGTGTGTGGTTGATAGGAATTGACTTTAGGCCTTTCGCTTTTTCTTTTGAAAGCAAATTTACTTTATCAGCAAATGTCTCAGGACCCCTCTGTCTGATAGAACCCCAACTCCAGGTCACCATATTTTTTCCTCATGTTATATTCAAAACAGCCTTCAAGTCTTGGTTTTGATGAGGCAGCCTTTTCACTACTATCTTAGTTATTTAGTGCTGCTATTACAGAAATACCACAAGTGGGTGGCTTTAAGAAAGAGAAATTAATGTTTTTACAGATTAGGAGGATAGAAGTCTGAATTTAGGGTGCCAGCTCCAGGGGAAGGCTTTCTTTCTCTGTCAGCTCTGGGGGAAGGTCCTTGTTATCAATCTTCCCCTGGTCTAGGAACTTCTCAGCACAGGGACCCAGGGGCCAAAGGACACACTCTGCTCCTGGCTCTTGTTTCTTGGTGGTATAACGTCCCCCTGTCTCTCTGCTCACTTCTGTCTTTTGTGCCTCAAAAGAGACTGATTTAAGACACAACTTGATCTTGTAGATTGAGTCCTACCTCATTAACATGGCTGCTTCTAACCCTGCCTCATTAACATCATAGAGATTAGGATTTACAACACATAGGAAAAACAAAATGGTGGACCATCACACAATACTGCGAGTCATGGCCTAGCAAGGCTGACATGCATTTTGGGGGATACAGTTTAATCCATGACAACTGTGTAACCCCAAATGCCTCTTTCTTGGTTTGCAGGAACCTTGGAGGTAAGTTAAATCCTGTGTATAGACTCAATTATGTACGCACTGTAAGATAAGGCTCTTTTTGCTTTCTGAGGGAATTGTTCATAAAGTTGGTGGCAATAACAACTCCTTTCTTCTCAGGGCAGGTTTACATCTTAGTGTTCCATGTAATGCACCGAGGAGAAGTGCCAATGGCAGCAGCTGAACACCCCATGAGCTGGAGAATTGGAGGCACTAGTGTCATAATCCCGATCGCTGTACAATATAGGTATAGGGGAGGCTTTCTGGAAAATGTTTGTGGTTTTAGCTTCGGTTCTCAAAAAGTGAATTTGGACTTGAACTTGGCCATGTGGCCAAGACATTGTAGTTCAGACATAAGCTGATCCTCCCTCTGTAGATTTTACTTCACATTACGTAGTGAAAAAGCTGCCTCATTGAAACCAACACTGGTAGGCTATTCTCAACATGGTGGCGGGGAGAAATGGTGGCCTGGAGTTGCGTTTCTGTCAGGAATGTGTCTCCCTTCTCATCCCTCCATTGGCCTAGATAATGTATCCATAAAGTGTTAAGTATTTCACAGTTCACAAAAATATTTTTTCCACATGCCCCTTGTCCCATGATCTTCACAACGGATCTGCGAGGAGGCAGGTGGAACGGATATTTGTGCACTTTGCACTGGAAGAGACAGTGTTTTGGAGGTTTCACACATGGCCAATGTCATGTGTGGACGTTAAGAAGCAGCAGTGGAATTGGAGTGGGATATTCTGACCCTCAATCACATGTTCTCCCCATGATGTGACTCCGTCTCTGTTGTTGTTGTCGTTAGGTGCTGTTGCGTTGGCTCTGACTCATAGCGACCCTAGGTACAACAGAACGAAACACTGCCTGGTCCTGCACCATCCTCACAATTGTCGTTATGCTTGAGCCCATTGTTGCAGCCACTGTGTCAGTCCATCTCTTTGAGGGTCTTCCTCTTTTTTGTGACCCTCTACTTTACCAAGCAGGATGTCTTTCTCCAGAAACTGGGTTAGATGTTATATAAGAAAGCAACCATGCTTGGGAAGAGGAGCAGAAATGCAGTAATTTAGAGGAACAGAATGGTTCCAGGCTGTCTTCATAATCTTTTATGCTTGAGTCCATTGTTACAACTCTTATGCCAATCCATCTCACTTAGAATCTCCCTCGATTTCACTGACCCTCTACCAGCCCAGAGGTACTTTTCTAGCAATTGGTTTTTTCAGATGACATGTCCAAAGTAAGCAAACCAAAGTCTCTTCGTCCTCAACTCTAAGGAACTTTCTGGTTGTATTTCTCCTTAGACAGATTTGTTGGTTCTTCTGGCAGTCCATGGTATATTCAATATTCCTCACCAATACCACAATTCAAATGTATCAATTCTTATGTCCTCCTTGTATGGAATCTGTTTCTCTGTACATCTCTTTTAATGCCACTGAGCAAGTGCATGGGTTCATTGATGTACCAAGGGATGTATATTTAGGTGATACATTGACCCAGTTCTCTTGCCATTAAGACTGAAAATATTTGTTTCCTTTATTATTGGGTAACAACACTAAATTGTAGTTGTCTTGGGTACCTGGTGTTGCTATAACAGAAATACCACATGTGGATGGCTTTAATAAACAGAACTTTATTCTCTTACGGTCCGGTAGGCTAGAAGTCCAAATTCAGGGCATCGGCACCAGGGGAAGTCTTTCTCTCTCTGTCGGCTCTGGAGGACGGTCCTTGTCATTAATCTTCCCCTGGTCAAAGAGCTGCTCAGGACAGGGACCTTGGGTCCAAAGGATGAGCTCTGCTCCTGGTGCTTCTCTCTCAGTGGTGTGAAGTTCCCCCGTCTCTCTGCTCACTTCTTTCTTTTGTATCTCAGAAGAGACTGGCTTAAGACGCTGTCTAATCTTGTAGATCTCCTCAATATAACTGCCACTAATCCACTTCGTTACATCACAGTGGCAGGATTTACAGCACATAGGGGAATCACGTCAGACGACAAAATGATAGTCAATCACACGATACTGGGAATCATGACCTAGCCAAGCTGACAGATATTTGGGGAGGCACAATTCAACCCATGACAGTGGTTCTAATTTTTTTGCTGTTAGTAAATTTTCTGAAGTATTTTTTCTCCCATTTTTCTGCTTCAAAAAATCTTTGCACTCTAAAATCTGGGATATTTTTGAAATTACAAAGGGATTCCTTAGGGAATAGCTTTACTTCAAAAGTGGAATTTTAGTTTTAATTAGTTAGTTATTAACTGGTTAATTTTCAAGGCAATCTGATTCCAAAATGCCATCCAAAATATGACCTCTGTATTTTTCAGTTTTCAAGGAGACTGTTTATAGGTAAATACATTCTTATCTAGAAAAACTTGGTGGGGTTCTCTAAAAATATTGGTTGTGTCTAATTTTTATTAACACATACAACTTCTAAGCACAGTTAAGAAATTAAAAAAAAATTGTAGTTGTCTAGATATTAATTCGCCAAAGTGTCCAGTTGATGGCTATGGATTGACTTTGTATAATAAAACTCTTTTTTTCCCCAGAATTCCACAACTAGAAATATACAAATTGTCGATATTCTATACTGTTAGCATTACATAGATTTTTAATACTCATATTAGAATTATTTGCCTATGAGCCAACAGTGAGGCTGTCTCAGGTTGACCATATATTGCATGGTGACTAGTTAAAAATATTTGATAATATGATTTTCTCTTCTACATAAATCGACATTAAAAATCCAGTCCAAGAGCTGGCATAGAGCTGCCATGGACACAAAGCTATTTTTATAATAAAGATAAAACCAGCATCATTGCTTCATAATGATGTTTTGAGAATGTTCTGAATAGAACTGAACACTCCATTGTTCTAAAAAACATTGAGGTTATTAACCAAAGACAGTCAATTAACCCTTTTATGGATAAATTATTATTTTTTTGGAATTTTCTGGTGATGCAAAGTTTTTTCCACTAATGGAATGAAAGCTGAATCATTGTTTGCTGGTAGTGTTTTTTTATTTGAAAAAGTGGGATGACAATTGCAAATGGGACATATTGGTCCCATGTTCAATAAAGCACGTCACACATGTGGTACATATTGGTCCAATGGGGCATTACACATCCTGGTTACACTTCAGCCATAAAAGATCTTAATCAGCTTTCCAAAAGTACACACAAAATGTTAAATAAACATTGCACTTGCTGCACATAATTGTTATCAATTTGATTTAGAGTGGACCATATCGATCCCATGTTCCATGATGCACATCGCACATGTGGGACCTATTGGTCCCATGGCCCCGGGAGTGCTTCACACACTGCATTCCCAAATGCCAGCAATGGTACCTTCCCAATAACACAAAGGAAATAGTACACATACTTGCAAGCTTTGTCTCACTGGACAGAAGCCAAAAGACACGAAAGTTTCACACAATCACTCCTCCGGGAAGCATCCCCTCATTCGAGTGGCTCTCGGCACTCAAATGTGGTGCAAATCAACTTCCTTGTCTTTTAGGCAATCGCACCAGTATGTGCCATGACACCAGAATGTACTAAAGTGGCTCAAATGCCTAGCATTAAACGTCCAATGGTGAAAACATGTAACAGGAGCATTATCCCTTGGTCCATGAAAGGGCTAAGGAAAAATTAAAAAGGAGACTCTATTTGGATTAATGAAGAAGGGAAAAGTCTCATTTTTTGGAAATTACATGATATCTGAAGCCTGACTGAGTTGATCTATAATATTTAATGAAAGCTGACATACCCAAAGCCTTGCAGTAGTAAACTCAAAGAATCACTAAAACAGAAATGGAGAGAAGAAACTCAACATTTTCACAATTCAGCTGGGACCTTTCCTGAATTATTTAGATATGTAGGCTAAATGGCAGAAAACCCCAAAGGCTGTTGCCCATGAGTGCTGTGATTTTTTTTTCCCAAAGACAATCTTAGAATTTCTCTCATTTAGTAGATTAATTTTTAATTGAGCTGTCAGTGGTTCACATCTTCAGGGATGCCGTATGAGGGTAGGTAGTATAGAAGAGTGTTTTAAGGTGCAGATGGTAAATACCAACTCTATTACTGTGATCGTTAAGGTTGTTTGTCACCTTGGCTGGGCCGTGATTCTCAGTGGTTTGGCAGTTACGATGCAGTTTGGCAGCTGTATGAGGATGACAGCTATACACATGGACTTTGCCAAATGGAACACACAGGAATCAAATGGACTATACCTTTAGAAAGAGACGATGGAAAAGCTCAATATCATCAGTCAGAATAGAAAGAGACGATGGAAGAGCTCAATATCATCAGTCAGAACAAGTACAGGCACTGACTGTGGAACAGACAATCAACTGCTCATGTGTAAGTTCAAGCTGAAACTGAAGAAAATCATTGCAAGTCCACGAGGACCACAATACGACCTTAAGTATATCCCACCGGAATTTAGAGACATCTCAAGAATAGATTTGATGTGTTGAACACTAATGACTGTAGACCAGATGAGTTGTGGAATGACATCAAGGACAGTCATACACGAAAAAAGCAAGAGGTCATTGAAAAGACAGGACAGAAAGAAAAGACCAAGATGGGTGTCAGAGGGGACTCTGAAACTTGCTCTCCAACATTGGGCAGCTAAAGGGAAAGGAAGAAATGATGAAGTAAAACAACTGAACAGATTTCAGAGGGCAGCTCGAGAAGACAAAGCAAAGTATTATAATGACACATGCAAAGACCTGGAGATAGAAAACCAAGAGGGAAGAACATGCTCGACGTTTCTCAAGCCAAAAGAACTGAAGAAAAATTTCAGGCCTCAAGTTGCAGTAGTGAAGGATTCCATGGGGAAAATATTAAACTACGCAGGAAGCATCAAAAGAAGATGGAAGAAATACATAAAGTCATTATACCAAAAAGAATTAATGCATATTCAACGATTTCAAGAGGTGGCATGTGATCAGGAACCGATGGTACTGACAGAAGCCCAAGCTGCTCTGAAGGCATTGGCAAAAAACAAGGCTCCAAGAATTGATGGAATATCAATTGAGATGTTTCAACAAACAGATGCAGCGCTGGAGGTGCACACTTGTCTATGCCAAGAAATGTAGAAGACAGCTTCCTGGCCAACCGACTGGAAGAGATCCATATTTATGCCTATTCTCAAGAAAGGTGATCTGACCAAATGTGAAAATTATCAAACAATATCATTAATATCATGCAAGCAAATTTTTTCTGAAGACTATTCAAAAGCGGCTGCAGCAGTATATCAACAGGGAACTACCAGAAATTCAGGCCAGATTCAGAAGAGGATGTGGAACTAGGGATATCACTGTTGTTGTCAGATGGGTCCTGGCTGAAAGCAGAGAATACCAGAAGGATGTTTACCTGTGTTTCATTGACTATGCAAAGGCAATCGACTGTGTGGATCATAACAAATTATGGATAACATTGCGAAGAAAGGGAATTCCAGAACACTAAATTGTGCTCATGAGGAACCTTTACATAGATGAAGAGGCAGTTGTTTGGACAGAACAAGGGGATACTGAGTGGTTTAAAGTCAGGAAAGGTGTGCGTCAGAGTTGTATCCTTTCACCATACTTATTCAATCTGTATGCCGAGCAAAGAATCCGAGAAGCTGGACTATGTGAAGAAGAACAGGGTATCAGGATTGGAGGAAGACTCATTAACAACCTGTGATAGCAGATGATACAACCTTGCTTGCTGAAAGTGAAGAGGACTTGAAGCACTTACTGATGAAGAACAAAGACCGCAGCCTTCAGTATGGATCACACGTCAACATAAAACAAAAATCCTCACAAGTGGACCAATAAGCAACATCATGGTAAACAGAGAAAAGGTTGATGTTGGCAATGATTTCATTTTACTTGGACCCACAATCAACACCCATGGAAACAGCAGTCAAGAAAACAAAAGATACATTACATTGGGCAAATCTGCTGCAAAAGACCTCTTTGAAGTGTTGAAAAGCAAAGATGTCACCTTGAAGACTAAGGTGGGCCTGACCTAAGCCGTGGTATTTTCAATTGCATTGTGCTTGCATGTGAAAGCCGGACAATGAATGAGGAAGACCAAAGAGGAATTGAAGACTTTGAATTGTGGTGTTGGCAAAAATATTGAATATAACATGGACTGCCAAAAGAACAAACAAATCTATCTTGGAAGAAGTACAACCAGAATGCTCCTTAGAAGCAAAGATGGCGAGACTGAATCTTAAATATTTTGGACATGTTGTCAGGAGGGATCAGTCCCTGGAGAAGGACATCATGCTTGGTAAAGTACAGGGTCAGTGGAAAAGAGGAAGGCCCTCAATGAGGTGGATTGGTACAGTGGCTGGAACAATGGGCTCAAGTGTAACAATTGTAAGGATGGTGAAGGACCAGGCAGTGTGTTTGGTTCTGTTGTGCATAGAGTCGCTGTGAGTTGGAACTGACCCGACTGTACCTAACAACAGAACAACAACAATGATGATGTGATCACCTCCATGATGAGATTTGATATCAAAGATAATCTAAGAATTTCTGTCATTTATTAGATTGGTTTTTAATTGAACTATCAGTGGTTTGTGTCTTCAGGGATGCTGTATGAGGGTAAGTAGTAGAGAAAATTGTTTTAGAGTGCAGACGGTAATTACCAACTCTATTGGTGTGATGGTTAAAGTTGTGTGTCACCTTGGCTGGTCCATGACTCTCAGTGGTTTGGCAGTTATGATGTAGTTGGGCAGTCGTACGATGATGTGATCACCTCCATGATGAGATTTGATATAACGTGATCACCTCCATGGTGGGATCTGCTGTGATCAGCTGATCAGTTGAAAGGGAGTTTCCTTGGGAATGTGGCCTGCACCCAGTGTAGGTAGACTTTCTGGCAAGGCTCAAGGTTTTTGCTCACTCTGGATCCTGCAGCTACCCCATTTTTGTCTGATCTCTGGTTCTTATGACTTGAGCTAGCAGGTTACCTGCTGTCTTGCCTGCTGATCTTGGCATTCACCAGTCTCTGCAGCCTGTGAACCAGAGCCCTGCTCTCTGTCCTTTCGGTGTTGGGTTTGCCAGCCCCTGCAGCTATGTGAATCAGGAGAAGCCTGTATCCTGGCCCATTAGACTTATGATAAGATTTGGCCAATGAAAAACATTGTTTTATGAAGTCAGTGAACAATGAATGAAATGCTGTTTAAATGCTGTCAGAAGAAGAACAAGTAAGCCAAGACTAGAAGCTGGGACAGAGATGGCTCGGTCTGAATACTATGCTGTGTCTGAATGGGAGGTGTAGAGTACAGACAGAAGACTAAACTTGGGGAGTACTGCCCCAGGGGTTAAGAGCTCGGCTGCTAACCAAAAGATCAGCTGTTCAAATCTATCAGCCACTCCTTTGAAACCGTATGTCGTATAGGGTCTCTACAAGTTGGAATCGATGGCCGCAGGTGTGTGTGTGTGTCTGTGTGCGTGTATGTGTGTGTGGGCTAGTTGCTGTGAAGTCATTTCCAACTCATTGTGACCCCATGTGTTTCAGAATAGAACCACATTCCATATGGTTTTCAATAGCTGATCTTTCAGAAGTAGATTGACAAGCCTTTCTTCCTAGGTGCCTTTGTGTGGATTTGAACCACCAATCTTCTGGTTAGCAGCTATCTCAGTTATCTAGTGCTGCTACAACAGAAATACCACAAGTGAATGTCTCTAATAAAGAGAAATTTATGCTGTCATAGTCCAGGAGGCTAGAAGTTCAAATTCAGGCTTTCTCTCTCTGTCACCGTATCATAAAATAACGATTGCAAGGCCACCTAACTCTATATAACCCAGCCCCTAACTGAGGATGAAAAACACAGGGTTATTAAAATTATTCTTTATAAACATATTAGGCTATGGAGGGCCAATAACATCTTGCAGAAGTTCTTAGGCTGCCTTTCATATATGACACCTGAGCTCCCACCAGGAGGATATTTGTGGTGATCAAATAATAAACCTGGTGTTGCTCCAGAAATTTAGAGAAAGGCAGTTGGCCTCCACCTTGCACAGAAATGAATCCTGATACTCAGCTCAGCTTCTGGTAAGGAATTAACCTTGGAAGTCATCCAGGATGTAAACTCAAGTTTTATTTTGACTACAGAGTGACTGCTTCCTAGTCATCGTCACCACCATCATCACCATTACCACTGTCATCATCCCCACTACCATCGTCATCACAATCATCATCATCACCACCATCACCATCATTATCACCATCATCCTCACCTTCATCATCACCATTATCACCACCATCACCATCACTATCATCACCATCATCATCTTTATGATTACCACCATTATGACCACCATTACCATCATCGTTACCATCATCAGTGCCATCATCATGACCTTCATCACCATCACCATTATCACAGCCATCACTATCATCATCACCACCATCATTATCACCATCATCATCACCACCACCAACTTCATCACCATTACCATTATCACCACCATCACCATCATCATTGTTACCATCATCACTGCCGTCATCATGACCTCCATCACCATCACCATTCTCACAACCATCACCATCATCACCATCATTTCCACCATCATCAT